>NW_007249757.1:188623-206423 GCF_000164805.1 Carlito syrichta | reverse complement strand
GTGGCCGGGAGCGGCCACTGCACTCCAGTCTGGGCGACAGAGTGAGACTCCAACTCAAAAAAAACCAAAAACAAAACAAACAAACAAACAAACAAAAAATAAAGATGTCATAAGTGATTTTATTTTAAAAATTGCATTTAATTGGAGGAAAAATTAGATCATTTAGAAAAATGGTTCTGATGGGTATGGTGTTGACCCAAAGTTTCTTCTGGAATCTTTTTTTGCTAACTTTCATCCAGAGATTCATTGAAGTCAGAGGCCATCAGAATTAGGGAAAATACCAAGAAAGGTAAAAAGTTTTCTGCTACTTTTTTTGAGTTGGAGTCTCACTCTGTCGCCCAGACTGGAGTGCAGTGGCTGCTCCCGGCCACCGCAGCCTCAACCGGCTGGGCTCCTACAATCCTTTCGCCTCAGCCTTCCAAGTAGCTGGAACTACAGGCACGTGCTACCAGGCCCGGCTAATTTTTTGATTTTGTAGAGATGAGGTCTCGCTGCCCAGGCAGGTCTCGAACCCGCGGGCTCAGGCAATCCACTCATCTCAGCCTCCCAAAGGAGCGGGATTACAGGCTGAGCCACGAGCCTGGCTTAAGCTTTCTGCTTTTAAGCAATAGTGTTGCCTTCAATTGGCCTAACAATACCTAAGGCTCATTTTTTTTCTGCTTCATAAGAAAGGTTGGAAATAACTAGCGCAGTGTGGGATACAGAATGATAAATAGAAAACTACCAAACTTTCTTTCATTTCCATCTTTCCAAGCAGAAAAAGCATCATAGGAAGGGTCAAAAAGGCTTCATGTGTGTATGATTAACTTCTGGAGGACAAAAGGAGGGGGTGTACCTTTTTAAGTTTGGGAAGCTAAGTATTAGTTCCAGAAATTTGCAAAACTATTATTTGACATAGTAGTTGTGAACTACATAATTCTTTACCATAAATGATTTTAGACATAAGAAATAAAAGAAGTTGAATAAGGATCAGCTAAATTTGGGTCTGTTTGATTTCCTTGATAACCTCCAAGTTGGGAACACTCCAGTTTTTTAGGCACCACGCCCTCCTCCAAATTTTCTTTGGTTTACGTTTGAAGATATCCTCTATATATGTCATTTCCTTAAGTTTTTTTTGTACTGATTAATACTTTAATACAAATGTATAAAGATAACAAATTGTATTTTTAAAGATCTTGGTTGTTAGTAATGGTGTTTTTCATGACCAGTAAGATAGAAGGAAAAAAAAATCAGGCTGGGCTCGGTGGCTCAGTCTATAATCCCAGCACTTTGGGAGGCTAAAGTGAGTGGATTGCCTGAGCCCGCGGGTTTGAGACCACCCCAGGCAACTTGGCAAGGCCTCCTCTCTACAATAAATAAAAAATTAGCTGGGCATGGTAGTGTATGCCTGTTGTTCCCACTACTTGGAAGGCTGCAGCGGAATGATCATCTGAACCCAGCAGGTCGAGGCTGCGGTAGCCATGAGCATGTCACTGCAGTCCAGCCTGGGCAACAGAGTGAGACTCCAAATCAGTTTCAAACTATCCTATACAACATCGATAACTATTCATAAGTAGGTCAATATAAGGTAGAACAGTAAAGTGACATATTTGGGATGTGTTGGGCTCTAGAAAAGTTTTAGTTATTAACTTTAAAAATTGAAAGTGAAACAAATTTTTTTTTGTAGGAGTCTCACTCTGTCACCCGGCTAGAATGCAATGGCAAGCTCATGGCCACTGCAGCCTTGACATCCTTTCACCTCAACCTTCCAAGTAGCTGGAACCACAGGCATATGCCACCACAACTGGTTAATTTTTAAAATTTAGTGTAGAGATAAAGTCTCGTCAAGTTATCAGGGTTTGTTTCAAACCCCTGAGCTCAGGCAATCTTCTCTCCTCTGCCTCCTCAAGTGCTAGGATGACAAGTGTGAGTCACTGCACCCAACCATGAAGCACTTTTAAAATTTTTCATGGGGCCGGGCCCGGTGGTTCACGCCATATGAATGTTAGTATTTGGTGGTAACAAATCCAATAAGGTCCTCATTATTTGAAAATAACGAAGGATGCTGGGCACCACACCTGGTTTAGATGATTCTTTACTAGTATGGTTTTTTTTTTTTTTATAGGAAATACATATATTTAAAAAGGAATTTTACTATATTATAAATGCTGGCAAAATAGTAATGCCTATAATCTTAGTACTTTAGGAGGCCAAGGTGGGAAGATTACTAGAGACCAGGAGTTCCAGACCAGCCTGGGCAACATAGTGAGACATTGTTTCTATATAAAAAAAAAAAAAAAACAAGCAGGCCAGGCACCATGGCTCAAGCCTGTAATCCCAGTGCTTTGGGAGGCAGAGGTGAGAGGATTGCCTGAGTCTAGGGGTTTAAGACCAGCCTGGGCAAACTGGCGAGACCTTATCTCTACAGTAAATCAAAAAATTAGCCAGGCATGGAGGCGCATGCCTGTAGTTCTGGCTACTTGGAAGGCTGAAGCGGAAGGATTGTCTGAGTCCAGCAGGTCAAAGCTGCAGTGACAGTGAGCATGCCACTGCACTCTAGCCTGGGCAACAAAGTGAGACTTCAACTCAAAAAAAAAAAAAGATTTTCTCAATAAACTATATTTTCCAATAAAAAAAAATTAGCCAAGAGTGGTGGCGCGTGCCTGTGATTCCAGCTCTTGGAAGGCTAAGGCGGAAGGATCACCGGAGCCCAACAAGTCAAGACTGTGGTAGCTGTGAGCGTGCCACTGCACTCCAGCCTGGGTGACAAAGTGAGACTTCAACTAAAAAAAAAAAAATGAGTTGGGCGTGGTGGCATGCACCTGTAGTTCAGCTACTTGGAAGGCTTAGGCGGAAGGATCGCCTGAATCCATTAGGTCAAGGCTGCGGCGGTCATGAGCATGCCACTGTACTTCAGCCTGGGTGACAGAGTGAGATTCCAACTCAAAAAAATAAGTAATAATATATAAAAATATAATAAAATGGTTTTTAAAATCTCTTTTAAGGAAATGATTAAAATTTTCGTACTATAATATTCAAAATATGTTCCAAATAACCAGTAAGCAAAAGCTCTGAACTTAGACATGAGCTTAAACCCTAGTTTCTTCACATATTAGTAGTAGATAATTTTCAGTAAGTTATTAAATATTTTGTCCCTCTGCTGCCTCATTTAAAGCTGTGCTCCAGAACAACTAAATCTGAATTTCTGAAGGCAGTATGCCCAGGCATAATCTTTGTCTTTTAAAATTAGGTGAATGGGTGGGTGTGGTGGCTCACAATTGTAATCCCAGCACTTTGGAGGGCCGAGGTGGGAGGATCGCTTTAGTTCAGGAGCTTAAGACCAGTCTGGGCAACACAGTGAGAACCCATCTTAAAAAACAAAAACAAAAAACTTAAAACTCAGGTGATTAAAATGCTATATTAAGGCCAGGCATGGTGGCTAGTGCCTGTAATTCCAGTACTTAGGGAGGTCAAGGCGAGGGGATTGCTTGAACTCAGGGGCTCAAGACCAGCCTGGGCAACTTAGTGAGCCCTCATCTCTACAATAAATTTTTTAAAAAATTAGCTGGGCATGGTAGCACACACCTGTAGTTCCAGCTACATGGAAGGCTGAGCCAGAAGGATTGCCTGAGCTCAGCAGTTCGAGGCTACAATAGCTGTAAGCATGTAACTGTATTTCAGCCTGGGCAACAGACTGAGACTCAGACTCCAAAAAAAAAAAATAAAAATAAAAGTAAAATGCCATATCTTTTAAAGATTAATGCACAAAGTATTGGGAAGCACTTATACAAATTACTCAACTTCTACTTACTGTCCCTGTCCCCCAAGAATGTACAGAACAAGAACAATCAGTTCTTGCTGACTTAGAACCTTTCCCCTAACAGTTTGTGGAAGACAAATTGATACAGGCTGACGGGAGGTAACACAAAAATAGAACTGTGCAACGATCCAAGCTACAGGAATAAGTAAAGAGATAGTATAATTTTTCAGGAACAAACAAAAAAGCAAAATGTAATGAAAGTACATTTTTCTGAAACAAGGGGACCTCAAAATTCCATAAAAGGGAGTCGATTTTGTGAAAGGTTCCATAATACTAAATTTAAATTGTGATGAGTAAAGAAAAATGCCTCTATAACACCAAAGGGTGGCATTTATCCCTTCCAAGTTTCTGCCAGTTTGAATGTTTCAAGGCACAATTACCGGAAGATAAGCTTTTTTCCCCAGACTCTTTCAGTATACCTGTGAAAAGCAAAGCCTTCAATATCGATTCTCATGATGAAGGAAGAGAAAATTCAAATACATAAAAACATTTCATCAGACACTACCCCTAAACGGTCAGCCAGGCCAACTCTCCTTCAGTAAGAAGAAAACTGCATGGGATGAAAAAGAAAGACTCCTCCTCCCTGCTGCTGCCAACATGGCTGCTGTATTGAGCTTCTGCAGTCAGGGTACAGGATCTTACTTCCCAATATTACCTACTCTGCCCGATGCACTGTGGTTGGTGTTTCCTTATGAATCTTCTAGAGTACTCTTCAGAGTATAGTTCATCAAACCTAATCGTTTTCCACAGGGATTCCCTAAGTAGTTAGGTGAACCCTTGTCATAAGTAGAAGTCAGGGGACAACTATAAGGAAGGTATAGGAATACATATCATTCCCTATCTCTTTTTTTTTTTTTTTTTTTTCTTTTTTGGGTTGCTGTCTCACTCTGTCACCCAGGCTGGAGTGTAGTGTCATGCTCACCCCACTGCAGCCTTGACCTGATAAGCTCAGATGATCCTTCTGCCTTAGCCTTCCAAGTAGCTGTAACTACAGCCATGCACGCTACAGGCCCAGTTAATTCTTTTTTTATTTATTGTAGAGATGAGGTCTCACCAAGTTGCCCAGGCTGTTTTCGAACCCCTGGGCTCAGGCAATCCTCTGGCCTCAGCCTCCCAAAGTGCTGGGATTACAGACTCGAGTCACCACGTCCGCCCTCACTCCCTCTCTTATCCCACACCTCCTAACATTGGTATCCCCTTAATCCTCATAGTTATAGGAGAGTGGGATTTTCCTTCAATCCACTAGAAATAAGAGCAGAGAACAATTCCTCCCACCCAGGTCTCACTCCTACATCTGCCAACCCAAAGATTTCTGTACTTAGAAAAGGAATAAGAGACAGTTTTCATTAGCACATCATCCTCTTCAAAATTTTCCTTTCTCATCTCTTTGATGCATTCTCAAACAAAAGGAAAAGTACACATAAGACATGGAAAGAGGTTGAACACAGTGGCTCACTCCCATAATCCTAACATTTTGGGAGGCCAAGGCAGGAGGATCACTTGAGGTCAGGAGTTCGAGACTAGCCTGAGCAACAGAGTGAGAACCTGTCACACACCTAAAAAAGTATATATAATACATATTTTACATATTAAATACTATAATATACTCGTTGCCAAGAGCTGTAGTTTGAGATCTTCACAAAACAAACAAAAATTCCGCGCTTTGGGAGGCTGAGGTGAGTGGATTGCCTGAGCCCGCGGGTTCGAGACCCGCCTGGGCAACTTGGCGAGACCTCATTTCTACAATAAATCAAAAAAATTAGCCGGGTGTGGTAGCGTGCGCACCTGTAGTTCCAGCTACTTGGAAGGCTGAGGCGGAAGGATCACCAGAGCCCAGCAGGTTGAGGCTGCAGTGGCTGGGAGTGGCCACTGCACTCCAGTCTGGGCGACAGAGTGAGACTCCAACTCAAAAAAAAAATTAACCCAATTTTTATTTAAATAACAATTCTGTGATCTGATCAATGCTGTAGAAAACATCCTTCAGTGTGCTTTGAAGAAAAATCAATTCAACTTTTCCTCTATATTTTTATCATGGAAGAGATAAGAAACCTTTTAAAATTTAAAATTTCTCATGAATATTTTCAAGACTGATTGAGTATAAGTTTAGACATGAATGAAAAACTCTTGAGGCTTAGTTATTTTACTAAAACAGATGTCTCATTATTTCTTTTCTTTTCTTTTTTGAGTTGGAGTCTCACTCTGTTGCCCAGGCTGGAGTGCAGTGGGGCACTCATGGCCACTGCAGCCTCAAATTGCTAGGCTCAGGTAATCCTTCTGCCTCAGCCTTCCAAGTAGCTGGGACTGCAGGCACGTGCCACCATGCCCAGCAAATCTTTTGATTGATTGTAGAGATGAGGTCTCGTCAAGTTGCCCAGGCTGGTCTTGAACCCATGGCTCAGACAATCCTCTCACCTCGGCCTCCCAAAATGTTGGGATTACAGGCATGAGCCACTGTGCTCAGCCTCATTATTTCTTAAACTTTCTATTGCATCATCTTTTATGTAGAGACAGTCTTGCACGGTTGCTCGGGCTGTTCTGTAACTCCCGGCCTCAAGCAATCCTCCTGTGTTGGCCTCCCAAAGTGCTGAGATTACAGGTGAGAACCATGGCACAGCCTTTTACTAAATACTTTTGTAAGACAAAACATCACTGTGGGTCAGGTGTGGTGGCTCACACCTGTAGTCATAGCTCTTTGGGAGGTGGAACGAGAGGATTACCTGAGCCCAGGGGTTCGAGACCAGCCTGGGCAACTTGGTGAGAGCTCGTCTCTACAACAAATCAAGAAAAATTTGACAGGCGTGGTGGCACACACCTGTAGTCCCAGCTACTTGGAAGGTAGAGACGGAAGAATCACCTGAGCCCAGCAGGTTAAGGCTATGGTGGCTGTGAGTGTGCCACTGCACTCTAGCCTGAGTGACAGAGTGGGACTCCAACACAAAAAAAAAAGAAAGAAAGAAATTATAACCTTTGTTATTTCTAGTTAGGGAGTCTCAGGTGGTATTTTTACTTCCCCTTTTGACCTTTTATGTACTATTTGGATTTCTTACAATGAACAAGAATATTATGTTCTCGAAGTAAAAATAATTATAATAATACTGAGCTCTAAGGGAAAAAAAACACACAAAATCAACTACTCTATACTTGAGTGTCAAGACCCTCAAAACAGTGTCCCCATGTTCAAGAGAGAAGAGGATACTGAAAGTAGGAGAAAAATCAAGATGGAATACAGGGAAGTGTTTCTGGACAGACTCATCCAGAAGCCTCCTGGCCTGCCATCCTTCTCTAAAAGCTCAATCCACCTAAATGTTTATATCTTTTGATCCAAAGACCCTCACTATGAATTAGTCTTAAGGAAAAGCTACGTGTAAGAACTCATCAATGGCAGGATTACCCATAATGGAGAAAAAGCTGGAAAACAATCTACGAGTCTAAAGTCAAGGCCAATCAATAAATCATAAAGATCAGATAGAAACATGGATAATGTTTATTACATGGGAAACAGAAAAATAAACACTATGCCATCACAATGTTTTTTTTATTCCTGCTACCTTTTTGTTTTTATAATTTTCTCTACTTTTTAAATTAAAAAATTATGGGTTAACCTTTTCAGGTCCCTTCCTACTGTGAGAGCTTTTCTGTTCTCTCAATAAATCCTGCTTTCGCACTAAAAAAAAATAAAATTAAAAAAACAATAAATAAATAAAGTAAAAAATTACTTGAAACTTTTTCTTTAAAATGTAAGCACCCAAAAAGTAATAGTAATAAAATAAATAATAATAAAATAAAACAAAATGTAAGTACTGTGGGGATCAAAGGGAGACCCAAAGTTTACCTTTACAATGACCACTTATCTACCTAATCCTGAATTGTACCCCACAACTTTAAAATAAATTAATTAATTAAAAAATAAAATGCGGCTGGGCTCAGTGGCTCAGTCTGTAATCCCAGCACTTTGGGAGGCCGAGGCGAGTAGATTGCCCGAGCCAGCGGGTTCAAGACCCTGGGTGGGTCTTGAACCCTGGCGAGACCTCATCTCTACAATAAATCAAAAATTAGCCAGATGTGATAGCATGCGCCTGTAGTTCTGGCTACTTGGAAGGCTGAGGTGAAAGGATCGCTGGAGCCCAGCACATTGAGGCTGCGGTGGCCGGGAACGTGCCACTGCACTCCAGTCTGGGTGACAGAGTGAGACTCTAACTCAAAAAAAAAAAAATTAAATGCAAGGAGCCCCCATACCAAAATGCAAGTATCATAATTGTGAGTAAAGGTAATAAAAATAAACACATGATGCCATAAACCAGCTAGATCTAAAATCTCTAAACTGGAAAAGGAAAGCATGGATAATATTTATTATATGGGAAACAGAACACCCTAACCAGAGGACAATGACACAGTGATGTCACTGACCCTGGGAAGTAATATATTCATAGGAAACAATTGTGGGTAGTATGATGAACTGTGAAGTCGCAACCCTATCGAAGCTATAAAAAAAAATACATAGTAGGCTGGGAGCAGTGGCTCACGTCTGTAATCCCAGGACTTTGGGAGGCTGAGGTGAGAGGATTGCCTGAGCCCACGGGTTTGAGACCAGCCTGGGCAATTGGTGTGACCTCATCTCTACAATAAAAATTAAAATATTAGCCAGACGAGGTGGCACACACCTGTAGTTCTAGCTACTTGGAAGGCTGAGGTAGAAGGATCCCCTGAGCCCAGCAGGCTGAGGCTGCGGTGGCCATGAGCGTGCCACTGCACTCCAGCCAGGGTGACAGAATGAGACTCTGACTCAAAAAAAAAAAAGCCCACAGTGAGCTACCTTCCTTACACTTTGCTAGTGCTACTCTCAACAGGACACAATATTCACAAAATTCTGGAAAATGACAGGCAATCATCTTAGGTCCTCTCCTAAGCTTTTATTGCAAGAAGAAAAAAATACAGACCAAGGTAAACCTTAATGATATGCATAAAGAATAGGAACAGAATATTTTAGGATAATTAGGAGAGGCTTATAGCTATTTATGGTAGAGAAGGAAGACAAATGCAGGCCTTAGAAGATACTAAAAACACATAATAGTCTGTGAATAGTTGGGGGTTTTTTTTTAACACCATTCTCACTCCTAAGCGAAATATGCTTTAAATTACCATGTATCTAATTTTTTAACTGAAAAAAAATGTGGCAACAGTGACTAAATATAACAAAGAAAAAATACCTACTTCTGAGGGCCTTAAAATCCAACTATTCTCAAAATCCTTTATTTTCTTCATTACCTATTAACAACTTTCTTTCCACTGGAAAATGAGGAAAGCAGCAGAAAATCATGAGTGTGACAAGGAAATAATGAAAGGGATTTGTGCTGTGGCTTGAGGAAATGAGTATCAGGTGTTCAGTCAGTTACACTCTATATATGAGCCTAGAGAGAGTCAGAGGGGATCGAACTCCTCACAGCTCTGAAAGATGTCAGGGTCCATACAAGATGAACATTCCTGTGGCTAACTCTTCATAGTTTTCAGACATTTAGGCCCTACCCCAATTGTAAGGGATATTTCCAAGGGCAATTTGCATTACAGTATTTTAAATTGCCATAAGGTCCCTTAAAAGTCACATAATACATAAAAAGAACTGTTATTATGAATGAAACATCAACATCTATCCTGAATTTACATGTGCTCTAATATTGCCTACCTTGAGACTTTCTGCCTTACATTTAACCCAAAACATTGATATACTTTAAGACATTGTCCTTATGTTTAAGTCTCAGATATTACAAAGGATCACTGGCTGCTCTGAGTCTGCGTTGTGATACTTCCTATACTAGGAAGTGATTATTTGTTCATAAAATGTAACCCTTTATATGAAGTTTTCTGAATAGTCTAGAAATTGGTTCACTATGTCTCAAAGGTCCTTGCACAGTATACCTGAACTTAAACAAATTATCCAAGTTCAGTTGAGTATTTCAAAGGCCTAAAGCTCAGAAAACCTGGCTTCTGGAATCATGCTGTAACTGTGACCTCAGCTACCCAAAGCATGCTTCTGCCAGACATTACTGATTAAAGCAATCAACCTTGATTATTGTGGCTAGCTGAACCCAGGTTAAATAAATAAATAAACAAATGCATTCCACGATGCTTTACAGAAGCAAAACAAACAAAAAACAAACAAACAAAAAAATCACAAGTATTAAAAAGCTGATTTTTGCTTAAAACACCAAGCAAGGAAGGGACATATGAATATTCCTAACCTGCAAAATGATTCCTCCACATTATATCAGCGAAACTCATTGGTGGGCCACTGGGAGGGTAGTGTTTACCTTTCAGAGGTTCATGATCAGTCCTTATCATATCCATTAAGGAGTTCTCCAACGAGTGCAAGTTAAAAGTGTCATAGGGCCTACTCCGGTCCTAAAAATAAAAACACAGAACAAGACAATACATACAATTACTTCATAAAATTAGCACCATCGCTTCCTGCTGTGGATTGAATTAAATGAATGGAAGTTAGCGATATTTCTAATAACAAAGTCCCTTTTTTAATTAAGAAGAATGACTTGGCAACATTAAGTTTAATACAAGTTTCCACAGTTAATTAAATTGCATCCTTTTCCCTGATATTCTATAATGTAATGTCCCATTACTTTAGACTGACATTCTCTCAGATGATCTAAAAAAGCAAATGTAGAAGGAAGAGTCAAGTGAATTGGCTTTGCCCTCTGCCCTCCAACCCCTGCCTCGACTGTCAAATGAGAGATATTTCATTTTATTGGATATCTTTAATACTTATGACCACTCAGTTACATACATTGATATTGTTTCTAAAAATAAACATGTGTCCAAAATACTAAAATTACCATCTGAAAAGCACTCACATGACAAAATGTAACCCAATGTAGTGTTTTCTTTCTTTCTTTTCTTTTTTTTTTTTTTTTTGAGTAGGAGTCTCACTCTGCCACCCAGGATGGAGTGCAGTGGCATGCTCACAGCCAGTGCAGACTTGACCTGCTGGGCTCAGGTGATCCTTCCGTCTCAGGCTTCCAAGTAGGTGGAACCACAGGAATGCACCATCACGTCCAGCTAATTATTTATTTATTGTAAAGACGAGGTTTTGCCAAGTTGTCCAGACTGGTCTTGAACACCTGGATTCAGGCAATCCTCTCGCCTCTCGCTATCTGCTAATGAAATGAACAACCTTACTGGCAACGTAGTAGTGCATTCCTATCATAAAAGGGCATCAGAGGTCAGGTATTGTGGCTTATGCCTATAATCCCAGCACTTTGGAAAGCCAAGACAGGAGGATTGCTTGAGCCTGGAAGTTCAAGACCGACCTAAGCAACATAGCAAGACCAACTCTCTACAAAAAAAAAAAAAAAAATCAAAAATTAGTCGGACGTGGTGATGCATGCCCGTAGTCTCAGCTACTTAGGAGGCTGAGGCAGAAGGATCACCTGAGCCCAGGAAATCGATGATGATGAGCTATGATCATGCCACGGCACTCCAGTGTGGGTGACAGAGTGGGACCTTGACAAAAAACAAAAACAACCACCCCAAAAAGGATATCAGAGATTAGATGACTACCTGTCAGGAAAAGTTAATAGGAAGTTAGGTGGGAAGATTCATGTCTATAAACTGAAGTGGTTCCCAAATCTGTAAGATTGTCAAAATCTCATGTAGAACTGATTACAACGTAGGTTCCAGGCCAGGCATGGTGGCTCAAGCCTGTAATCCCAGTACTCTGAGAGGCTGAGGTGAGAGGCTTGCCTGAGCTTGTGTGTTCGAGACCAGCCTAGGCAACATGGTGAGACCCCATCTCTACAATAAAATAATTAGCCAGCCATGGTAGCACGCACCTGTAGTTCCAGCTACTTGGAAGGCTGAGGTGGAAGGGTCACCGGAGCCCAGCAAGTCAATGCTGGGGTGGCCGTGAATGTGCCACTGCAATCTAGTCTGGGTGACCGAGTGAGACTCCAACTCAAAAAAACAAAATAAAAACAAAAAAACACAGGTTCCTGGGCTTTAGCTCAAACACATTTAATTATAATTTTTTAAAAATATTAAACAAATAGAGACAGGGTCTCACTCTGTTGACCAGGCTGGAGTATGGTGGCACAATCATATTACGCCTCAGACTCCTGAGCAGCACTGCAGGTGTGCGCCACAATGCCCAGTTGACTTTTAAATTTTTGCTACAGATGGGAGTCTCACTATGCTGCCCAGGATGCTTTTGAACTCCCAGCCTCAAGCATTCCTCCCACCTTGGCTTCCCAAAGTGCTGAGATTATAGGTATGAGCCACCATGCCCAGCCTTAATCATAATTTAAAAATAAACACAAGTACTAGGTGATTTTGATGACTGGCTAAGAGCTGCTAGATTAGATGATTCTGCAAGTTAAACCTCTAAACTAATTATTCTAGTCAGCAAAATTGGACAGTAAAGTGAGGGCAGGACTTAGGACAGCAGCAGGCAATAAACAAGCTTGCCACTTTGCAGAGGGTCAGCCTTGCAGTCTTCAGATTGTGGGCTAGAGAGCCAGCCAGTGGCCTGGTTTTTAAAGCACAAATTTTGAAATCAAAACCTGATTTTCAAATTCTGGTTTTCCTATGAACTGTCATGTCACTTTAAACAAATTTCTAAGCCTTGGTTAATTCATCTATAAAATGGAATGATAATTCTCTACGCAGGGTTGTTTTCAATACTAAATGACAGCTGGGTGTGCTGGCTCACACCTGTATTCCCAACACTTGGGAAGGCCGAGATGAGAGTATTGCCTCAGCCAAGGGGTTCGAGACCAGCCTAAGCAACTTGGTGAGACCTTGTTTGTACAAAAAGTCAAGAAACATTAACTGGGCATGGTGGTACAAGCCTTGTGGTTCCAGCTACCTGGAAGACTGAGGTGGAAGGATCGCCTGAGCCCAGCAGGTCGAGCTTGCAGTGGCCTTGAGCATGCCACTGCACTCTAGCCTGGATGATAGACTGAGACTCTGACTCAAAAAACCAAAACAACCAACCACATAAAACCACTAAATCATGGGAGGTACAAGGTATCCGTATCACAATGAATACCATAAGAGAACACAAAAAAACTTCTGTGATGCCACCTCAGAGTACTGAAACATAGTTTTAAAAACCCAGCCATTCACAGACACTAACCTGACAGGTTTACTAATGCTCAAAAGATGAAAACATATGACACGGGAAAGGCATGACAGAATTTGCCCAAGCTTCTTAACTGAATAAACTTCAGTCCTCTGAGAGATTTTTCTCATCAAAAGTAATTCTATCCATGCCTCCTCAATTTATATTTGCTGCCTACCATTCATCCTTCTTGTTTTACAAGTGGTAAATGCTGCTGAAATAACTGATTAACCAGGGAGCCTTCAAGAAGCAGAACAAAAAGGATAGAGAAACTGACAGTTCTGCAGTGAAATTCATAAGTGGAATCGTGTATAGAGAAAACTAGGCCACAATTTATCACTTAACGATGGAAGTTAGAAGTGGCAACTAAACTGTTATGTCTTTTTTTGGTAAGTTTTATTTCCCAATGCAGAGAAAACATCTTTGTTTTTAACAAGCAAACATACCAGAAAGTATTAGAAGATCTATAAATAATGCATCTCACTATTGACTCTTTTTCTTTTAAGATCATCATTGGAGATGTAATCAGTTAAACACAGGAACAGCCCACCCCCACTGCACTAGCCCTGCTCTTTCTTAGCATTAATACATTTATCAAGTATTCAATAAGTGCCTGGTACTGTTTTAAGCATGCTGTATGCATTAGCTCACAACCCGATGAAGTAGGTAACTTCTGTCCCCATTTTATAAATTCAACAATTAAGTCTTGGAGAGGTTAAGTAACTGGCTCGAGGTTACAGGGCTAGAATGTGGCAGAGCCAGGGCTCAAACCGAGTCAAGTCCGACAGTGCTTTTAAGGACTAACTGCACTGCCTTCTTGACTTCCTGCTAGTCCCTCCAGCCTTAAATCCTTTTTACAAACACCCTCTTTAACCTAATCCTGACACGATCCAGAAAGAGGCTTCTTTGACCCTCCCTTGCCCTTGGCCAATTACCTTTGCTCAACTGACAACTAATTAACCTCAAGAAGCAGTTTGATTTACCTCCAGGTCAACCTCTGTCAGCCCTATCCCGTTCACCTGCCCTTTTCCTAGGTGAGAAATCCAGGACCCTTTTCTACCCTTTCTGGCTTATACTCAGACGTTTTCTCTTCTAGAGATACAAAGTGGAAGCCTGCAACAGCCAGTAGCATCTGAGGAAAAAAAGTAGCTCTGGGACCAAACGATACAATGAACCATGGTGCCTTCCGTGTGCTAGGTACTGGGCTAAATGCATTACAGCCATGATCTCATTTCTCACCACAACCCTGCAGGGTAGGCATTATCTCCATTTCACTGAGAATAAAAACTGAGACTCACAGAGGTTATGTAACTGCTCAAAGTCACAGAGCTGGTCAGAAATCAGGACGTGAAACCAGGTCTGAGACTCTCGGGTCCATGCCAGTAATGTTCTAATGACCAGTTTCAGTGTGCCCCATGAACAATGGGGTCTTGATTGGGAAGAAAGGGACACAGACAGGAGCAAAACTCAAAAGGGCAGATGTTTGAACAGGGCTAGGAAAAAATAAGTGTGGCAGTAAAATAGCACAGAAAAATAAGAAGATGAATTCCTGAAGGAGGTTTTTTAATTTATCACATGACTTCAACATATATATGGATAAAACATTTCAAAGTTAAATGCATCTAACACATGAAAAGACTAACCCACCTCTGAATTTCCACCCTCCTGCTCTTATTTTTTACTTAGTATATGCTATTTGCAAACATCTCATCTCCCTATCTATACTATAAACTCCCTATCTATACTATTACTGCTTAAGAGAGATGAATATGATTTATCAATTTTTAAGTGGATATTTATTACATAATATATAGACTTATTCTTCTCAAACACACACACACACGCACAGAGTACTGTAGAAAAAGCTAGTCTTCGATCTTGCTGTCTCTTACTCTCTCTTCGGTCCATGGTATATTTTAACCACCCTGAATGAGATTAATATATGTAGCCTTCTAGAAAACACAATTCTATATGCTCCTTCAGTCACTCAATGGCAATCTAATGCTTCCTATATCCTTATAGACCTAAAACCTTTCTCCCTTTCCTGTTCTTGGAGGAAAAAAATAATCAGCACCTACTATGAATTTTAATATTCTTTAAAATTCTTGTTAAACAGTCTTCCATGCAACAAATTCTCAAGAACCCTAAAAATAGCCTGGAATAAGACTAGGGCACACACAGAAATTATGAGTTCCCCATCTTTTTCTCCTTCAGGATGACTAATTCCAATTACTTTAACCTTCATATCACATTGTATTTTTCCTTGCTGTATAACGGGAAATCAAGCTAACTAAGGTTCTGGAAAAGTTAAAAAAAAAAAAAAAAAAGATCATTTCACCTGCTCCGAGGGATGCTCAGAAATTAGATGAGTATGATTCCACTTGAAGCCTATTTTTTGCCCCATCCCCAACGCCCCTTCATAGTTCTTCTCATTGGTCTTAGCCTGGCAGATTAGATATGAGGCCCTGTATATGAGACACAGGGAAGCATGGCTCTTGGAATCACCTGAAATGACCCTACATATTGAGACCGGATCCAGGAAGACAAATGCTAAGGAGTCAGCTGGACTATAAGTGTGAATGTCTACTGCTGCCATTGCTGGCTGTGGTAAACAGTTCACAGTTAAGTACATATGCACTCTAAAAAGAAATGATTTTCCAATCAGTGGTGTCCAGCTAAAAGGAAAAAAAAATGAAAATACGTAAAATAAAAAGGAGTGATTATATAATTTAGCAGCATGCTAGGAAAAAGGCAGAAACGAGGCAGCTCTAGGAGAGATGCAGAAAAGGAAAGCAGTGACTCTCACGGTCAAAAGAGCAGACTCCAAAGAAGTACTAAATCGCCCCTTTCCCTGGTGATTGTGCATATGTGACTTCTGAAAGGGATTAGCTGATATAGGCCAGGTGCCATGGCTCATGCCTGTAATCCCAACACTTTGGGAGGCCGAGGTGGGAAGATTGTGCCAGGAGTTTGAGACCAGTCTGGGCAGCATTGCAAGCCCTCATCTCTACAAAAAATACAAAAATTAGCCAGGCGTGGTCGCACAGGCTTGTAGTCCCAGCCACTTGGAGGCTGAGGCATTAGGATTGCTTGAGCCCAGAGGGTCAAGGTTGTGGTGAGTGGCGATCATATCATTGCACTCCAGCCTGGACAACAGAGTGAAATTCCAATTAAAAAATAACAAAAAATTTTTTTAAAAGAAAGCGATTGATAATCACACCAAATCATTGGGTTGTTAGGAAGCAAAATGTTATTTCATGCAGCTTATTAGGTAATATTTATTAAGCATAATGATGTAGGGGGAGTTTGACCTTTGCTATCAAACCTTATCCTAGAACATTATGCAAAAGTACATGTAGCTCCTCATATTCTTTTTTTTACTGATCATAAATGTCAAACTCCTTTCACAACACCGTCCGCTCCCAGGTATAGCTAGATACTCCTTCCCCACTCCCAGACTGATTCAGGTAACTATCGCTGATTTAGTATATTGCAATTGCTTCTTTACATGTCATCCTCAATAAGCTGTAAGTCTCACAGGAGCGGAGTTGGCTCTTCTTTGTATTCCCATCATCTAGCAGAGGGTTTGGCACATAATACACATTGAGTAAATGCTTACTTCACATTTAATTTGTTCTTCTGATGAAATCATCTTGCAAGATTTTCATTTAAAACTAAGAAAGAGGCCAGGCATGGTGGCTCATGCCTATAATCCCAGTTCTTTGGGAGGCTGAGGGGAGAGGATTACCTGAGCCCAGGGGTTCAAGACCAGCCTGGGCAATTTGGTGAGAGTTCGTCTCTACAATAAATCAAGAAAAATTAGCCAGGCATGAAGGCGCATGCCTGTAGTTCCAGCTACTTGGAAGGCTGAGGCAGAAGGATCACTAAGCAGGTTGAGGCTGCAGTGGCCATGTGTGCCACTGCACTACAGCCTGGGCAATAGAGTGAGACTCCAACACAAAACAAACAAAACTAAGACAGTACTACATGCTTATTAGAATGGCTAAAAAGGCTGGGTACAGTGGCTCAGCCTGTAATCCCAGCACTTTAGGAGGCCGAGTTGAGAGAACTGCCTGACCCTTGGGTTTTGAGACCAGCCTGGGTAACTTGGTGAGACCTCGTCTCTACAATAAATCACAGAAACTAAATGGGCATGGTAGCGTGCGTCTATAATTCCGGCTACTTGGAAGGCTGAGACGGAAGGATCACCTAAGCCCAGCAGGTTGAGGCTTCAGTGGCCATAAGTGTGCCACTGCCTTCCAGCCTGGGTAACAAGAGTGAGACTCCAACTCAAAAAAAAAGAATGGCTGAAAAAATTAAAGCCCTGACAATTCCAAATGCTGATGAGGAAGTAGAACAACCAGAACTCTCATAAATTGCTAGTGGGAATGCAAAAAGGTACAGCCACTTTGGAAAAACAGTTTGGCTGTTTCTTATAAAGTTATATATACACTTAGCCACATGACCTAGTAGTCCGATTCCCAAGTATTTACCCAAGATAAATAAAAACACATGTCCACACAAAAACCTGTAATGGATGTTTATAACAACTTTATAAAACAATTTTATTCATAATCTCCAAAAACTGGAAACAACCCAAATGTCCATAAACTGGTAAATGAATAAACAATTTGTGGTATACCCATATAATGGAATATTATTCAGCAATAAAGTACTGATGCGTGCTATAACACAGATGAACCTTGAAAACATTATAAATGAAAGAAGTCAGTCACAAAAGATCACATATTGTGTTATTCCATTGATATTAAATGTCCAGAATAAGCAAATTATTCATAGCGATAAAAAAATAGATTGGTCAAGCCGGGCTCGGTGGCTCAGCCTGTAATCCCGCGCCTTGGGAGGCTGAGGTGAGT
>NW_007249757.1:183426-188441 GCF_000164805.1 Carlito syrichta | reverse complement strand
CGGCCACTGCACTCCAGTCTGGGCGACAGAGTGAGACTCCAACTCAAAAAAAATAAATAAAGTAAATAAATAATAGATTGGTCATTGCCTATGGCTGGGGTAATCGGGCAAAATGGGGATTGACTATTAATGGGTGTAGGGTTCTTCTGAAGTAACAAAAATGTTCTAGAATTAGAGTGGCAATTGACACACAATTTGTAAACATACTAAAAACCACTGTATTTTACACTTTAAAAGGGTGAACTTCATGGTATGTGAATTATATCTACATTAGATTTAAATAAATAAAGCTATTATTTTTAAAAAACTTCTCTGTTTCCAATAGGAACTATGATACTACCTGTAAAACATCTACTTTAGTTACAAGACAAGAAAGACCCATTAACTTTTCTTTTTAAGAAATGAGGTCTCACTATGTTGCCCAAGCTAGATTCGAACTCCTGGGCTCAAGCAATCCCCCTACATCAGTCTCTTGAGAATTTTTTTGAGCTATGACCCAAGGAAGCAAAATCTTGACTCCAGCTGCTCCTTTCAAAAGCCACTAAAGGAGCCAGGTAATTAAATCTAAATCAGAAACAGTAAAACTCAATAACAACCCTGATGCCAGTCAAATAACTAATGCCATCTATCATCACATGTATGATCCCCTAGGAGCATTAACTATTTCACACAAACAGCATCTTCTCATGTCTACTGTTGCTTCTGATGAGTTTTTTTTTAACCTAGAGATTCTTATCTTACAGTGGTGTGTTGTGTCTTTCAGAGACGCAGCTCATCCCATTTATGACCAAGGTATGTTTTAAGAATAACGTAGCATCTAATCATAATCTACAACATCTCCCTAGAACTATCACGAAGCCACAAAAGACACCTCTAAGTCTGCCCTGCTGCTGTTCATTGCAATGGCTGTTTGAATTGAGTGGTTGGGTGAGGAAACATGCAGCAGAATTCGCAGATTCACCAGAATCTGACAGGGGCCGCGACGTGAACGCTTCTGCTGTGGCCCCCTGTTACCCTCTTTTCCCTTGGATTTAGGAACTGAACAGCAGCTTTTACACAAATAACTATGGCACTGAAAGCAATAAAACAACAACTGCCAACCGGGGCTACCAGCCTTCTAGGGTTCTTCCCCCTTTCAGAAACCACCAGGTGATGCCCTGCCCAGCGTACACACAGATGAAGAGCTGTGGACTATGGCTCTTCACTGTCACTCCCTGGTCACCAGTGGAGAAGTCACCAATGCACGTGTGTACATATTTTTAAAAGGGAACCTGGTAATTTCCAAAGAAATTCACACCAAGTTGATGGGCTGGGACCAAGTTGATGGGCTGGGACTAGAGAAACAGAAACATTACCTATTTCTCAGTTTCAAATCCCTCTCTTCTAGTGAAAGGAAAAGGGTAAAAAAATCAAAAGCCCCTTGAATCTCAAGTACATTGTACAATTCTAATTCCAGATTATAAGAGACAAAATTAGACAAATTATAAAAATGGATTATGTAAATATATTCAAAAGCCAAACTGTCTTAACTACTTTTAAAGCTTCATCCTTTTTTTTACTTTGAACAGGTTTACTCCCTACTGCCTGAATCCATCCCTGCCATAAATTAATGGGTGTTTTTTTTCTTTTTTTTTTTTTTAGTTGAACTCTCACTCTGTCACCCACGCTGGAATGTAGTAGCATGCTCACAGCCACCGCAGCCTCAACATGCTGGGCTCAGGTGATCCTTCCACCTCAGTCTTTCAAATAGCTGGAACTACAGATGTGCGTTACCACACCCGGCTAATTTTTTTTTTTTTAATTGTAGAAATGAGGTCTTGCCAAGTTGCCCAGGCTGGTCCCGAACCCCTGAGCTCAGGCAATCCTCTTGCCTCAGCTTCCCAAAGTGCTGAGATTACAGGTATGTGCCACCGCACCCAGCAATGCTGATTTATTTTTTTTAAAGCTACCAATCTAAGCCAGGCTCTGTGGCTCAGCCTGTAATCCCGTGCCTTTGGGAGGCTGAGGTGAGTGGATTGCCTGAGCCCGCGGGTTCGAGACCCGCCTGGGCGGCGAGACCTCATCTCTACAATAAATCAAAAAATCAGCCGGGCGTGGTAGCGCATGCCTGTAATTCCGGCTACTCGGAAGGCTGAGGAGGAAGGATCGCCGGAGGCCAGCAGGTCGAGGCTGCGGTGGCCGGGAGCGGCCACTGCACTCCAGTCTGGGCGACAGAGTGAGACTCCAACTCGAAAAAAAAAAAAAAGCTACCAATTTGCTTCTGGGGAGAGGGAAATGGTTGTGTGTATTGTTTTCCATAACAAGCCTTCGGCCTAAGTCACAGCTACTTGATAATAGATAACTGATATGTGCCAGACCCTGTACTGATGAGTACTGTACTGGAATTATCTCATTTAACTTTTACCTCTGTCCCATGAAGTTGATATTACAATCTCTTACAGATGAGGAAACTAAATATTAAACTTGGTTCTTAATACAAATCAGGTATCCTTGTAGAAGGCTAACCACACACTAAGTATTTGTTATATAAGCATTCCAGGAAGAAAAAAACATTTGTAAGTATTTAACCTATGTTCCATTTAAATGTTACCACATTTAAGAGAGGAACAAACTAAAGCACCTAAAATTTAAAACATTTACATTTATTAAAATATTTTATATTTGGGAGGCTGAAAATTTTTATTAACATACAGCTGACATCATTCTAGAAATGACACTTTAAGATACTTTCAAGAGCAAAAAGTAAAATGCAATTAATTAGACTAAGGAAGACGCAGTCAGATTTCCCAAAATGACTATATCACAGAATTTTCTTTCAAAAGACAGCTTTCTTTATGACTTTCAAATGTTAGTGCTAACAATATTTTGCCAAGTATGCTAAGAGCAATTTTACTTTTTTATTTATTTATTCATTTTTTGAGTCAGAGTCTCACTCTGTTACCCAGGCTAGGGTACAGTGGCACACTCACAACCACCACAGCCTTGACCTGCTGGGCTCAGGCGATCCTTCCGCCTCAGCCTTCCAAGTAACTGGAACTACAGGCATGCACCACCATACCCCAGCTAATTTTTCTTAATTTATTGTAGAGATGAGGTCTTGCCAAGTTGCCCAGGCTGGTCTCGAACCTGGGGGCTCAGGCAATCCTCTCACCTTGACCTTTCAAAGTGCTGGAATTATAGCCATGAGCCACCGCGCTGGGCTTTTTTTTTTTTTTTTTTTAATTGTAGACATGGGGGTCCCATCAAGTTGCCCAGGCTGATCTCGAACCCGTGGGCTCAGGCAATCCTCTCACTTCGGCCTCCCAAAGTGCTAGGATTATAGGCATGAGCCATCACACCTGGTCTGCTATTTTACTCTTTATTTGTCCCACATATATTTATTGGAAACTCAAATATGCCAACGATTAAATATAAAAAGATTAAGTGAGCCAGGTGCGGTAGCTCAGCCTGTAATCCCAGCACTTTGGGTCGTGGAGGCAAGAGGATTGCTGAGCCCGGGGGTTCGAGACCAGCCTGGGCAACTTGGTGAGACCTCTTCTCTACAATAAATTAAAAAATATTAGCCAGGCGTGGTAGCGCACAACCTGTAGTTCCAGCTACTTGGAAGGCTGAGGCGGAAGGATCGCCTGAGCCCAGCAGGTCGAGGCTGCGGTGGCCGGGAGCATGCCACTGTACTCCAGCCTGGGTGACAGAGTGAGACTCTGACTCAAAAAAAAAAAAAGAAAAAAAAGATTAAGTGAGGCATAGTCTCTGTCCACACATAGTTTCTGTCCACAAGAAGCTAGCAATCTAGTTAACAGATAATTATTATTATAATGCAATAATGATAACTCAAAATAATACTAATGATAATGCAATGACAGAATCATGTACTGGGAATTACAGGAGCACAAGCAAAGGACTCAAAAAGGTTTTCAGAAAACAGGCCAGAGGCACAGGCCCAGCTTTCTCAAGGAACATGGAAAGACCCTAGTCGGGTGTGGGGGCTCATGTCTGTAATCCCAACACTTTGGGAGGCCGAGGCAAGAGGATTGCCTGAGTCCAGGGATTCGAGACCAGCCTGAGAAACGTGGAGAAAGCTCGTCTCTACAATAAATCAAAAAATCAGCCGGTGTGGCGGCACATGCCTACGGTTCCAGCAGCTTGGAAGGCTGCGATTGAAGGATCACCTGAGTCCAGTAGGTCAAAGCTGCGGTGGCCATGGGCGTGCCACTGCACTCCAATCTGTGCGACAGAGACTCTGACTCAAAAAAAAAAAAAAAAAATCTATGGAGGCTGAAATGAGATAAGACTAGTTTATAAATAGCAAGTTTTTCTATTAAATATATTCTCACCAAATCCTTGACGACTGTCAGCCTTAAATCTTTTCCCTGGTATTCAACCATGGGGATTTATAGGGGAATATTACCATTATCTGCTGAGTTGGACAAGCAAACATTCCTTCTCCAGCACACTAAGGCTACACAGAATCTAATTTCCTCCTATTACCTTTTATTTATGGAGTCCTTACACCTCATAAAACGTTTTCACAGACATCTCTACTCATCTGAAGCTCATTAAGGTGTTCTTTTCAGCCTTACTTAGCATGCCCTATCCCACTTCAATATATCCCAGAACCCTTCTACTCTTATTAAATCACCAGCAGGACTATCGGAAACTCTTGAAATTAAATAATAACAGAACTGATGGATATTGGCTATGTGCCCAGTACTGTTTTAAGCCCCTTTATATGTTTTGCCTTATTTCCTTTTCACAAAATCCTATGGATGTAAATACTACTATCCCCATTTTACACATGAGAAAATTGAGGCACAAAGATGTCACATAGATGTCTGACCAGAATTCAAATTCAGGCAATGTAGAACCTTAAAATCACTCTGTCCTTCTGCCTCTAAGTTGAGAATTGTTCCTAGTTAAAAATTCTCATTTCGGGGTGGATTGGCAATTGAGGGAAATTGCCAGGGAAGGGGAGGGGCACACCTCATCAACAAGGGTACCTGCATAATCAACGTTTG
>NW_007249757.1:180861-183406 GCF_000164805.1 Carlito syrichta | reverse complement strand
ATAATTAAAAAAAAAAAAATCTCATTTCTGGCTGGGTTTAGCATAGTGGCTCACACCTGTAATCAGCACTTTGGGTGGCTGAGGCAGAAGGATTACTTGAGTCCAAGAGTGCGAGACCCGCTAGGACAACATAGAGAAACCTCATCTCTACAAAAAAAATTTAAAAATTAGTCGTGTTGGCACAGGCCTGGAGACCCAGCTACTCAAGATGCTGAGATGATGGGACTGGCTGAGCCCAGGAGGTCAAGGCTGCTGTAAGCCATGATCATGTTACTGCACTCCAGTTCGGGCAACAGAGTGATACCTCAACTCAAAAAAAAAGAAACAATTATCACTTCTGTTACTGTCTAGCCATTATTTTTCTCCTCATCCTGGTATGGGGCATGTGAATGTAAAATAGAAATGTAACAACCGGGTGTGGTGACTCACGCCTGTAATCCCAGCACTTTGGAAGGCAGAGGGAAAGGACTACCTGAGCCCAGGAGCTTGAGACCGGCCTGGGCAACTTGGCGAGACCTCATCTCTACAATAAATCAAAAAATTAGCTGGGCATCGTAGTGCGTGCCTGAAGTTCCAGCTACTTGGAAGGCTGAGGCGGAAGTATCGCCGGAGCCTAGCAGGTCGAGGTTGTGGTGGCCGGGAGCGGCCACTGCACTCCAGTCTGGGCGACAGAGTGAGACTCCGACTCAAAAAAAAAAAAAAAAAAAATTATCCAAGCGTGGGGGCACATGTCTGTAGTTCCAGTTACTTGGAAGGCTGAGGTGGAAGATCGCCTGAACCCAGCAGGTCAAGGCTGCAGTGGCCATAAGCATGCCACTGCACTCCAACCTGGGCGATAGAGTGAGACTCCCACTCAAAAACAAAGAAAAAAAAAAAAAGAAATGTACCCTCTCATGTTGTTTCTTAGTCATTAAGCTGAGCTCCACAGCAACAAAGAAAAAGCAAAAGCATGGATAATTCCAAAGCACTTTTTCAGTTTATAATTTTAAATCTCTCTCCTAGATCTATTAAAAGACTCAAAAAGCTGATTTTTTGTTTTTTTTTTTTTGAGTCAGAGTCTCACTCCATCACCCAGGCTGAACTGCAGTGGTATGCTCAGGGTTACAGCAGCCTTGACCTGCTGGGCTCAGGTGATCCTTCTGCCTCAGCCTTCCAAGTAGCTGGGACTATAGGCATGTGCCACCACGCCCTGTTAAGTTTTTGATTTACTGTAGAGACAAGGTCTCGCCAAGTTGCCAGGGCTGGTCTCAAACCCCTGGTCTCAGGCAATCCTCTCACCTTGGCCTCGCAAAGTGCTGGGATTATAGCCGTGAGCCACTACACCCAGCCAAAGCTGATGTTTTACTTCAATTTGTGTATCAAACCCTATTTTGAGGAAATAGTATACTAAAGTAATTTGCTTAGGAAAGTAACTAAAGTAAGACCTCCTTTCAAGGTACAGCCATCTGAAAGTTATTAAACTAATTCAATTTATGAAAACTAATTATATTCTGAAATGCCATGGAAACATTTATTTCCTAAAAAGTGAGTTATGAACATAAATAAATATATAAACATAAATGCATGTTTAAGAATAAATACAACCAGCCTGGACAACATTGCGAGACCTTGTCGCTACAATAAATTAAAAAATTACCCTGGCATGGTGGCACATGCCTGTAGTTCCAGCCACTTGGAAGGCTGAGGCGGAAGGATCGCCTGAGCCCAGCAGGTCAAGGCTGCAGTGGCCATGAGCGTGCCACTGCACTCCAGCCTGGGTGACAGAATAAGACTCTGACTCCAAAAAAAAAAAAGAATACATATATATTACTCTTTCTGGACAGTACTATCACCAGAATACATTAAGCCTTTCTAGAGCAAGAACACTGGTAGTACTATGACTGTCCTCCTTTAAGAGCCTACTGGGTACATATTCCAAAAGTAAGATTTCAAAAGAGCAATTTTAAGGTACAATTTTAGGGAGAAAAAAAGAGAGAGGAGCCATAAAGAAATGAAAAGGAAAAAGCAGGCAGAACTCGCTGTTTATAGAACCATATACCCAAGATAACCAGTGTTTTCTCTGGGATGACCAGTGGTAGCCAGAATTATAACGCTCTGCTGCTCTACAGTTAGATAAAAGTAAAAAGACATCAATCACAGCACACTGTAGGCACTCAAATTCCAATTGAATTAATCAGACAAGTTACTTAACCTCCTGTGAATGAGTTTTCCTATATGAAAAATGGGAAAACAATAATGCCCACCTTACATGGATGTTATGAGGCACACGTGAATGCAGTCATAAAGCATGGAATGGAAGTTCAGAATGAATGTTAATTCTATTTTCATGAACAGGTAATCATGAACCAAAGTAAAAGGCATGATTTACAGGCAGCAAACTATGGAATTGTGAAAAAGGCAAGTGGCAGATAAATTGCATTCAACTAAGTGGAACTGCAAGTATATGAAAAATGGACAGCAGCCGGGCTTGGTGGCTCAGCCTGTAATCCTGTGCCTTTGGGAGGCTGAGGTGAGTGGATTGCCTAAGCCTGCGGGTTCGAGACCC
>NW_007249757.1:166174-180841 GCF_000164805.1 Carlito syrichta | reverse complement strand
GAGCCCAGTAGGTCGAGGCTGCGGTGGCTGGGAGCGGCCACTGCACTCCAGTCTGGGCGATGGAGTGAGACTCCAACTCAAAAAAAAAAGAAAAATGGACAGCAATTATTTTTGAAATAATGGAGGATAGGAAAGTTGCTAGAGACCAAATGGAGGAGAAAAAAATCTCTCTCAATCTCTCTCTCTCTCTCTCTCTCTCTCTCTCTCTCTCACACACACACACACACACACACACACACACACACACACACACACATATATACTTTAAGGGGTAATACATGAACTACTGAACAATTTGTAGTCCCTTGGAAAAATGGAAGATATAAGCAAAATTAATGAACATATAGTGTTTTTAAAAATACTCATTTGAACTGGGTGCAGTGGCTCCCCAAGTGCCTCTAATCCCAGCACTTAGGGAGGTGGAGGCGAGAGGACTTCCTGAGCCCATGGGATCGAGACCAGCCTGGGCAACTTGATGAGACCTCATTTCTACAATAAATCAAGAAAAATTCGCCAGACAAGGTGACGCACACCTGTAGTTCCAGATACTTGGAAGATTGAGGCAGAAGGATCACCTGAGCCTAGCAGGTCAAGGCTGCGGTGGCCGTGAGTGTTAGTTACCACTGCACTCCAAGCCTGGGCAACAAAGTGAGACTCCAACTCAAAAAAAAAAAAAAAAAAAAAAAAAAGGGACACGCTAATGGGAGACCACAGATTTATGCATGGAAGTTAGAAATGAAACAGAAACCACAAGTTGCAAAACTACACTATGACTCATAGTACAGATAAACTGCCAAATTCATGACATGGAACACAAACTACCTAAAATCAAATTGCTTTAAACGACAGCTCAAACACTTATGTTCTAAAGCTGTATACCTTCACTGTCCAATATGGCAGACTATATCTACATGTGGTTACTGAACACTTGGAATATTGCTAGAACAAACTGAAATGTGTTGTAGATGTAAAATACACACTGAATTTTGAAGACTTAGTATGAAAAATGTTGAAGAATCTTTTGTATACAGTGGGTTAAATAAAATATATTGTTAAAATTAATTGTGCCTTTTTAACTCTTTAAATCTACTACTACAAAATTTAAAATTACCTGTGTGGCTTGTAGTCTCTTTCTTTGGGCAGCACTGCTATAGACAAGTAGATTTATCAATAACTCTGCTGAAATTCCTGTGTTCCAAAGTTAAGATCACTGACCATTCCTACAACATGGCCAGTTTACAAATTTAACCAATCCCAGCCCAGATCTTGCTTATGAACTTCTGCCCTAAAACCACCCTGTGAGTAACCCCAAGCCCCAAGACCTTAAAGGCACCCTAACTTCTCCTCTCCTAAGATATGCCTGAGACTTTGTCCTGGTGACGTTGCTCAGCAAGCTTAGGCAACTCAGCTCTGTCAGATCAACAGGCTTACCCAGTGGCCTTTGGTATGGGGCTTTTACACGTGTCAATAACAGGAGTTGTAAAATGAAGTAATTTGTGCTGAGGATGCATTAGGTTTGACAAACAGAAACAATAAAGTTCAGTTAGAAAAAAAGGTAATTTATAAATAAGTTATTCTTCCCAGTGAACTAAATTGCCTAAATTAAAATCCACACTTGTAGCAATCTTCCTAACTTTGAAAGAGCAAATCATGTGAACCCTAAGCTTCCTGGTATGACAGAGTAGGAGACTGTAAGATCAATTTAGAAACAACAGGCATAATACATCAACTTCAATGAAAGTATAATCTTAAGAATGGGCTAGAAATACGACTTAAATCTTTAGACTTTGTAGAACACATTTTTATGATTTGACACTCAACTCCTGAGTCTTTTTTTTTTTTTGAGTCAAAGTCTCACTCTGTCACCCAGGTTGAAGTGCAGTGGCATAATCACAGCCATTGCAACCTCGACCTGCTGGGCTTAGGTGATCCTTCTGCCTCAGCCTTTCAAGTAGCTAGAATCACAGACAAGCACCACCACACCCAGCTAATTTTTTGATTTACTGTAGAGACGAGGTCTCACCAAGTTGCTCAGGCTCATCTCAAACCCTTGAACTCAGGCAATTCTCTCCTCTCTGTCTCCTAAAGTACTGGATTACAGGTATAAGCCACTGCGCCTGGCTCTGACTGGGTCTTTAAAGGAGAAGTGGGTGGATTTTAGGTGAGACACAAAACAAACAAGGCCATTCCACTACTTTTTCTTCAGTCTCAGAACTCAGGGGAATACCATTTTATTTATTCTTTTTTTTTTTTTTTGAGGTGGAGTCTCCTCTGTCGACCAGACTGGAGTGCAGTGGCCACTCCCAGCCACCACAGCCTCGACCTGCTGGGCTCCAGCGATCCTTCCGCCTCAGCCTTCCAAGTAGCTGGAACTACAGGCGCGCGCTACCAGGTCCGGCTAATTTTTTTTTTATTTATTGTAGAGATGAGGTCTCGCTAAGTTGCCCAGGCGGGTCTTGAACCCGCGGGCTCAGGCAATCCACTCACCTCAGCCTCCCAAAGGCACGGGATTACAGGCTGAGCCACCGAGCCCGGCTGGGAATACCATTTTAAAGTCCAACAACTAAGGTAAATCTCCAAGTCTAGAGTTGATAATAATATGGCAAATTAGCTGAATTCCACCAAGTCTCCCCAGTACAGAGTGAATTATACCCTGTCATTTTGACTCTAATCAATGGCCAGATTTAAACTCCAGAATTGCAGAAATATAGGCCATATTTATGAAAAGCTAAATTTATCCGCAAAACACTAAGCAGAAAACCATACATATGACTCAATTTTCAACTGGTTTTTTTTTTAATATATATATATTTTTGAGTTGGAATCTCACTCTGTCACCTAGGTTAGAGTGCAGTGGCATGACCACAGCCACTGAAGCCTTGACCTGCTAGCCTCAGGTGATCCTTGTCTCAGCCTTCCAAGCAGCTGAAACTACAGGTACATGCCAACATGCCTGGTTAATTTTTTTGATTTATTATAGAGACAAGGTCTCATCAAGTTGCCCAGGCTGGTATCAAACCCCTGGGCTCAGGCAATCGTCTTGCCACTGCCTCCCATGAGCGGTGGCTCATGCCTGTGCTGGGACCGCAAACACGAGCCACCGCACCTGGCCTCAATTTTCAACATTTTACCATTGCACACATATCCATCTTAAGCAATACACAAACATTTTCACTTACTCTCAAACAGTCACCCATCCCACCTGCTATCGTATGAATGTCCCCCAAAATTCATGTGTTGAAACTTAATCCCCAGTATGTTGATATTAAGATGCGAGTGGCCTTTTGGGAAGTGATTAAGTAATGAGGGCACAAATGGATTAGGGCCTTATAAAAGGGCTATAGGGAACTAGCTTAGGCCCTTTTGCGCTTCTGTCCCTTCTGCCATGTGAGGACACAGCATCTCCTCCAGAGGACATAACAAGGTACCATCTTGGAAGTAGAGAACAGCCCTGACCAGACACCAATATACCCGTAACTGGATCTTGGGTTTTTCAGCCTCCAAAACTGTGAGGAAATAGATTTCTATTCTTTATAGATGATCCAGTCCATAGTACTTTGTTACAGCAGCCCAAACGGACTAAGACTCAAACTTATTTTAACCATTTCTTTCCAACATCAGTAACTTAAAATATATATTTTTAAATAAACAAAGACAACTATGGAATACTAATTACAGAACATCAGAATAAAAATCTTTCCCAACCTGAAAGCCATACATTGAAGACAAAAACCACTGTGGTGGCATCTAAATATTAATGCCTTTATTTTTATTTTTATTTTTTTGAGTAGGCATCTCACTCTGTCACCCAGGTTGGAGGGTAGTGGCATGCTCCTGGCCACTGCAATCTCTACCTGCTGGGCTCAGGTGATCCTTCCGCCTCAGCCTTCCTAGTAGCTGGAACTACAGGCATGTGCCACCACACCCGGCTAATTTTTTTTATTTATTGTAGAGATGAGGTCTCACCAATTTGCCCAGGCTGGTCTCAAACCTGGGGGCTCAGGCAATTCTCTCATCTCGGCCTCCCAAAGTGCTGAAATTATAAGCATGAGCCACCACACCCAGTCCTATTAACGCCTTTATTTGGTTTATCAATATGAAGATCCACAATCAATTTTGCAACTTTGGCAGTTTTCCTTTAATTCTCAGCATGCTTCTCAAGTCTCTCTCTACAATCAGTTAGTATTTAAGAAATCCAATTAAATTCATATTAATAAAACATAATTACAAATGATCACTGACAATCAAACAGAAATTTTGACTTTTAGACCATTAACACTACATTCCCATTACTTGGTCTACTGAAAATGTCCCCTATTCAGTCATTAAAGGGTACACGGAGGCTACTACACTCCAGCCTAGTTGACAGGGTAAGACTCCGACACAAAAAAAAAAAAGGGGGGGACGGTGTATAGAGCTGGGCGTGTTGGTTCACGCCTGTAATCCCAGCACTTTGGGAGGCTGAGGCGAGAGGATTGCCTAAGCCCAGGGGTTTGAGACCAGCCTGGGCAAATTTGGCAAGACCTTGTCTCTATAATAAACCAAAAAATTAGCCAGGCATGGTGGCGTGTACCTGTGGTTCCAGCTACTTGAAAGACTGAGGTGGAAGGATCGCCTGAGCCCAGCAGGTGGAGGCTATGGTGGCCATGAACGTGCCACTGCACTCCAGCCTAGGTAACAGAGTGAGACTCCAACTCAAAAAATAAATAAATAAAAAATAAAGGGTGCACGGATATGTGTGTATATACATGTATGCATATGTATATATTAATAAAAGAGAGAGATGTGCTTTGTTGTTTAGTAGAGATGGAATCTTGCCATGTTGTTTGGGTTAGCCTTGAACTCCTGGACTCAAGCAATCCTCCTGTTTCATCTTCCAGAAGCACTGGAATTAAAGGCATGAGCCACCACAATCAGTCAAGATATGTGTTTTTGTTTGTTTGTTTGAGTCAGAGTCTCATTCTGTCACCCAGGTTGGAGTGCGGTGTCATGCTCACAGCCACCACAGCCTCAACCTATTAGGCTCAGGCAATCCTTCCATCTCAGCCTTCCAAGTAGCTGGAACCACAGGCATGCGCCACCATGCCCAGCTAATTTTTTGATTTATTGTAGAGTCCCTGTCTCACCAAGTTGCCCAGGTTGGTCTCGAACCCCTGAACTCAGGCAATCCTCTTGCCTTGGTCTCCCAAAGTGCTAGGATTACATGGTTGAGCCACCATGCCTGGCACTTTCCTACTTTTTTTTTTTTTTTTTTGAGTTGGAGTCTCACTCTGTCACCCAGGCTGGAGGCAGTGGCACGCTCACGGCCACTGCAGCCTTGACCTGATGGGCTCAGGTGATCCTTCTGCCTCAGCCTTCCAAGTAGCCAGAACTGCAGGCATGCGCCACCACGCCTGGCTAATTTTTTGATTTATTGTAGAGACGCTGTCTCACCAAGTTGCCCAGGTTGGTCTCGAACCCCTGAACTCAGGCAATCCTCTTGCCTTGGTCTCCCAAAGTGCTAGGATTACATGGTTGAGCCACCATGCCTGGCACTTTCCTACTTTTTTTTTTTTTTTTTTGAGTTGGAGTCTCACTCTGTCACCCAGGCTGGAGGCAGTGGCACGCTCACGGCCACTGCAGCCTTGACCTGATGGGCTCAGGTGATCCTTCTGCCTCAGCCTTCCAAGTAGCCAGAACTGCAGGCATGCGCCACCACGCCTGGCTAATTTTTTGATTTATTGTAGAGACGCTGTCTCACCAAGTTGCCCAGGTTGGTCTCGAACCCCTGAACTCAGGCAATCCTCTTGCCTTGGTCTCCCAAAGTGCTAGGATTACATGGTTGAGCCACCATGCCTGGCACTTTCCTACTTTTTTTTTTTTTTTTTTGAGTTGGAGTCTCACTCTGTCACCCAGGCTGGAGGCAGTGGCACGCTCACGGCCACTGCAGCCTTGACCTGATGGGCTCAGGTGATCCTTCTGCCTCAGCCTTCCAAGTAGCCAGAACTGCAGGCATGCGCCACCACGCCTGGCTAATTTTTTGATTTATTGTAGAGACGCTGTCTCACCAAGTTGCCCAGGTTGGTCTCGAACCCCTGAACTCAGGCAATCCTCTTGCCTTGGTCTCCCAAAGTGCTAGGATTACATGGTTGAGCCACCATGCCTGGCACTTTCCTACTTTTTTTTTTTTTTTTTTGAGTTGGAGTCTCACTCTGTCACCCAGGCTGGAGGCAGTGGCACGCTCACGGCCACTGCAGCCTTGACCTGATGGGCTCAGGTGATCCTTCTGCCTCAGCCTTCCAAGTAGCCAGAACTGCAGGCATGCGCCACCACGCCTGGCTAATTTTTTGATTTATTGTAGAGACGCTGTCTCACCAAGTTGCCCAGGTTGGTCTCGAACCCCTGAACTCAGGCAATCCTCTTGCCTTGGTCTCCCAAAGTGCTAGGATTACATGGTTGAGCCACCATGCCTGGCACTTTCCTACTTTTTTTTTTTTTTTTTTGAGTTGGAGTCTCACTCTGTCACCCAGGCTAGAGTGCAGTGGCACGCTCATGGCCACTACAGCCTCGATGCGCTGGGTTCAGGAGATCCTTCCGCCTCAGCCTTCCAAGTAGCTGGAGCTACAGGCACACACTACCACGCCCGGCTGATTTTTTGATTTATTGTAGCGATGACATCTCGCCAAGTTGCCCAGACTGGTCTCAAACCCCTGGGCTTAGGCAATCCTCTCACCCCAGCCTCCCAAAATGCTGGGATTATAGGCGTAAGCCACCACACCCAGCCCCTCTCAATACTTTCAATGATCAGGGTCCTCCTTGGAGAATGGTGTTGGAAGCACAGTGTGTCAGCAAGTTTTAGGTAGAAAAATCCACGTAGGAAAGGAAAGGAACAGAGCAGCCTGAACGTAATGTTTTAAGCATAACAGAGCTCATCCTACATTCCCTCATACACTCCAGGCCATTGGTCAGCAGTCCTGATGATATTTTCCTTTGTAAGGTTTCTCTCACAATTATACCTTCCTGGATCTGTGCTAAGCCTAAGATAACTGTGATAGCCCTTCCATCAGCCTCCCTAACGCCAAGCTACACTGTGGCTGGCACAAATACTTTTCCAATCCACCTGCCCAGTCTTTCTAAACATATATTTTTATCGAATTCCTAGCCTGACCTAGCTCTTCAGGACTACCTATTGCCTGCAGGAGAATCCACATTCCTCAACCAGACATTCACAACTCTCTCACTATCTTGATAAGCATCATCAGTATTAGTCTAACTCTAGACTCCTTTTGTATCCTCACCCTTATTTTTATCTCATCTTTCTCAACTTCTTCTAATCTTTGAGTATGTTATCTTGCAGTATGGCATATACAAAGGCATCTTAAATGGTATTTTTAAAACCAAATGGAGCCAGGTGGTGGTTCACTTCTGTAATCCCAGCACTTTGGGAGGAGGAGACAAGAGGATTACCTGAGCTCAGGAGTTCGAGAACAGCCTGAGCAACATGGTGAGACCTTGTCTCTACAATAAATAAAAAAATTAGTTGGGCATGGTGGCACACACCTGTGGTTCCAGCTACTTGGAAGGCTAAGGCAGATTCCCATTCCATTTAGCCAAATCCTATCTACCTTTTTTATAAAACCATTCTAGGCCAAATTATTCTTGCCCCTCCTTGACTATTCCCAGCAACTAAAACATCACACACTCTGGTACTTACTTGCATAAGATTTTGTAGTTCATGTGTCAGTTCCTGAGGGCAGGATTCAGATCATTTGTTTCATCCACAATACCTGACACAAGTCCAAGTATGTACCTCATAAGTACTTGTTGAATTCAAACTCCAGTTAATAGCACTGCCATATATAACACACATGGGAATGCCTATAGATTATTATAAAGTGACATAACATATAAGAGTATATAAGAATTTTGCACGGTATGGATGTTTTCTACAGCTGTCTCCTCAGAACATAGATCTACAGTACACACCTTCTATATAGGCTGTCTTCTTACAACACCGACTATTGTGAGAAGTCATCAGACTGGAACATTAATAATATATGCAATGCAAATTATGCTGAACACACTTTCTTTGATGGTTTAGAACAAACATAAAATGTCTTAGGGGCATCATGAATATTATGATAATGCCACAAGAGATTAAAAGATTGGGTTTTGAACCTGCTTACGAAACTCACTAGAAGAAACTTCTTAATATAAATCCCTGATGTCAGCTTGCTTGCCAATGGCTTGCTTACATAAAAGGAATATAAAATGGGCAATTGCTTAACTTCCTGGACAACATAAAATGGCTGCCTTTCTGAATATTTAATTATTGTAACAAAAGCTGAAGCATCCTTTTACCTAGCTTTGTCCTCTTTGCTGAAATCTTCTTTATTGTCTTTCAATGTCCTTTGACGTCTCAGTATTCAAAACATTCTCTATTATTCATGTCCCTCTAACAGAATGTGTCATCTCAACCCCCTCGTCTGCTTCAGCCTTCCATTATACCCCACAAAGTGAAGGAATAGATTCACTGTCAAGAGATTTTTCTGCCTTTCCTGCTTACCTCAGGCCTTGAATTTTTGACATTAAGCTATAATTTTCTATAAGTCTTTTTCTATGTTTCACATTTAACAGAATCTCAGCCTAAATTAGACTACCAACTATCCCATGATATTTTCAAATGAAAATCTTGTGTTATACCTGCATGATTCACCCACCTTAAAATACTTACTCTGGACCATTGCCTTACTAGACTCTGGTGAAGCTATGTGCTCTTGGAGCTATGGCCACCGCCATGTTTCCTGGCTATGCCCCCGTTCCTTACCTTGAGGAGACGAATCTCTTCTCCCTCTCTCCCTCTGTCTAATTTGCCTTCTAAATAAACTATATTTTCAACCAGGCTCGGTGGCTCAGCCTGTAATCCTGTGCTTTGGGAGACTGAGGTGAGTGGATTGCCTGAGCCCGCGGGTTCGAGACCCACCTGGGCAATTTGGCGAGACCTCATCTCTATAATAAATCAAAAAATTAGCCGGGCGTGGTAGCGCGTGCCTGTAGTTCCGGCTACTCGGAAGGCTGAGGCGGAAGGTTCGCCGGAGCCCAGCAGGTCGAGGCTGCGGTGGCTGGGAGCGGCCACTGCACTCCAGTCTGGGTGATAGAATGAGACACCAACTCAAAAAAAAAAAAAAAAAAAAAGTAAATATTCAAATACTTAAGTATCTACTATAGTTGCAGCTAATTTTTACATTTCTTGTAGAAATAAAGTCTCTCTGTTGCCCAGCCTAGTCTCAAACTCCTGGGTTCAAGCAATCCTTCCTCTTTGGCCTCTCAAAGTGCTGGAATTATAGCCGTGAGTCAGCCCAAAATGCTCTTTTATTAAGCTGATTTTTTACCAAAAGAAACAAAATAGCCTGGTGCAGTGTCTCATGCCTGTAATCCCAACACTTTGGGAGTCCTAGGCAGAGGATTGCTTGAGTCTAGAAGTTCAAGACCAGCCTAGGCAACATAGCAAGACCCTGTCTCTAAAAGAGGGCGGTAGGGAGGAAGGGAGGGAAGGAGGGAGAGAAAAAGTAATAGATGACGGTTAGATTTCCACTTTGGCCTGTAAGTAGATAATTGGTTACAAACTAAACAAATAAAATCTACATCCTCTAGCCAACATTGTTTCTATTTGAAAACCTCAGGGCCTAAAGCACCTCTCTCTATAAGGTCTCTAGAGCCCGTGCAGCTGTCCCCCACCCTATAAACTGACAACCCCTACCCCTTCCCTCAGCCATACTCTCTACTTCTTTCATTGGGTCACAATAATAGGAATTTTTAAAAAATAGAAATAGACCTTGTGGTTGGGCATGGTGGCTAAAGGCTGTAGTCTCCCCACTTTGGGAGGCTGAGGCAAGAGGGTTGCCTGAGTCCAGGGGTTCAAGACCAGCCTGGGCAACTTGGCGAGACCTCGTCTCTACAGTAAATCAAAGAATTCGCTGGGCGTGGTGGTGCACGCCTGTAGTTCCAGCTACTTAGAAGGCTGAGGCTGAAGGATTGCCTGAGCCCAGCAGGTTGAGGCTACGATGGCCATGAGCGTGCTTCTGCACTCCAGCCTGGGCAACAGACTGAGACTTCAATTCCAAAAAAAAAAGAAAAGAAAAAAAGAAATAGACCTTCTGAGGTCATAGCAGCAATCAAACAAGTGAATGGGAGTAGTAGAAATGTTCCTCTGCGGATATGAGGTCATTTGTATATTAGCAATATCAGAAAAAGTCAATATCTCTAAGCTATACATCCCGTACCAGAAGTGACACATCTCTGTCTCTTGAATCAACTCTCTAGCACATTTATTTATTCAAATACTTAAGTATCTACTACAGTTGACGCTTTGCTGTTGTGGTCTGAATGTTGGTGTACCCCCAAAATTCACATGTCCAAATTTAACCCCCAATATAACAGTACTAAGAGGTGGGAACCTTGTGGAGGGTGATTAAGTCATGAAGGCTCTGCTCTCATGAATGGGATTAGTGCACTTATAAAAGAGATTGGTCAGTAGTCCCAGTACTCAGAAGATTGGGGGTGAGAAGTAGGGATTGCTTGAGCCCAGAAGCTCAAGTCCAGCCTGGGCAACATAGCAAGATCCTGTCTGAAAGAGAGAGAGAGACTGATGTGTTTGCCCCTCCTGCCATGTGAGGACACAGTAAGAGGTGCTATCTATGAAGCAGAGAGCTTCACAGATACTCTTTCACCAGACTGATACTCACTTGAATCTGCTGGAGTCTTTAGCTCGGACTTTCTAGCCTCCAAAACTTTAAGAAATAAATTCCAATATTTATAAATTCCCCAGTCTAAGGTATTTTTGTTAGAGCTGCTCAAAGGGATTAAGACATCCACTTAATTGACTTTCCAGATTAACCCACAAATTCCATCATTCTTATAAAAAATGTCCACAGTACATTCAACACCCGTGACCAATAAGCCCATAAACTTCTACCCACTAGATGAACTGCAAGCCTACCTAGAGATGGTGGGGGATTGTCTCCAAACCTTCATAATGCCGTATTATTGTAATTACGTGACTTAGTTAAATATATGTAATCCAGTGAAATGAATGCCAAAAAAATTATTTGATGAAAAGTAATCTGAATTTTAGAAAAAGCTTGGTAAAAGCAAAAGCAGGTTCCATTTATTTAAAAAGTTCTCAAAGTTTGGCAGGAATTCTCTCAGCTATGAATAGGGAGAAAGACACCTTTTAGGAGATGTCTAAATGTTGAAAAAACCTTTTAAAAGTTTACTGGGCTGGGCACCGTGACTCACGCCCATAATCCCAGTGCTTTGGGAAGAAGAAATGAGAGTACTGCCTGAGCCCACAAGTTTGAGACCAGGCTGGGCAACATGGCGAGACCTCATCTCTACAATAAATTAAAAAATAGCTGGGTGAGGGGGTACGCGACTGTAGTTCCAGCTACTTGGAAGTCTGAAGTGGAAGGATCACCTCAACCCAGCAGGTCAAGGCTGTGGAGGCCGTGAGTGTGCCACTGCACTCCAGCATGGGTGACAGAGTGAGACTCCAACTCAAAAAAAGGCAAAACAACTACTGTATGGGTGCCATATAGTAGTTCTTTTACTCTATTATCTGTGGTTCTTAACCATTTTTTAGTTATGAAAATGTAATGAATGTTACAGCCCACCTTTATCCCAGGAAATGCAAAAGAACACACAAAACGCAGTTCAGGTGGCTCCTGTACCCTTTCTCCATCTCCCCCCTCAAACATCTTCAAACCATGATTCTACAGATGCCAAGCCTCAAAACATTTCATCATTGCTGGGTGCAGTGGCTCAAGCCTGTAATCCCAGCACCTTGAGAGGTGGAAGCGAGAGGATTGCAGGAGCCCACAAGTTCAAGACCAGCCTGGACAACTTGGCAAGACCTCATCTCTACAACAAATCAAAAAATTAGCCAGCCATGCGCCACAGTCCCAGCTATTCGGGAGGTTAAGGCAGAAGGATGGCCTGAGTCCAGCAGGTTGAGGCTATAGTAGCCGTGAGCGTGCCACTGCATTCCAGCCTGGACGACGGCAGGACTCTGACTCAAAAAATAATAATAATAATCTTTATACCTATTCTTTAAAAAAAAAATTAGTCCAGGCTCGGTGGCTCAGCCTGTAATCCCGTGCCTTGGGAGGCCGAGGTGAGTGAATTGCCTGAGCCCGCGGGTTCGAGACCCGTCTGGACAAATTGGCGAGACCTCATCTCTACAATAAATCAAAAAATTAGCTGGGTGTGGTAGCGCGTGCTTGTAGTTCCAGCTACTTGGAAGGTTGAGGCGGAAGGATCGCCAGAGCCCAGCAAGTCAAGGCTGTGGTGGCCGGGAGCATGCCACTGCACTCCAGTCTGGGCGACAGAGTGAGACTCCAACTCAAGAAAAAAAAAACCACAAAAAAAACTAAGCCTTGTATTGTAGCAGAACTAAATTCCATAAGGTCTCATTTCAAGTTTGCTAAGATCTTATTAATGATATCCCAGCAATATCAATAAGGATGCCTGATCTCAAACCAAGCAAAGTGGGGACCAAAGGGAAGTCCAAATTTTACCTGTACGATGTCTACTTGTATACCTAATCCTGAATTGTTCCCTACATCTTTAAAATAAAATATAGAAAAATAAACAAAAATGTTAAAAATTAAAAAAAGATACCTCAGACTGACTAATAACATCCACTGACCTCTCAGTGAGTTTATTCAACTTAAACAATAAAAGATGGTAGGTTTCATTTCTTTTATTGCCTGTGATCCTCCCATATGACTGATTGGCTAGGGAGTCTTTATTATTTGTTATAATACCAGGGTATAACCCACAAACAAGATGACTAATCAGCTGACACATACTCAAATTCTCAGGATTCAATTAAAAAAAAAAAAAGCCTAGAATCAGAAAAAAAGCTCTTGGTTTAGATTGGTAGTTATTTCTTCTCTCAGATGTAGTGTTCTAATAAGTAGTCTAGTCCACAAAGTAACCTAATAAGGCTTTCCTTCCCACACATTTAGAACCACACAAAAGCATGGGTGAATAAGAGACATCAAATCACCTGCTCAAATACCCAGCTTTTCCTTCTGAAATTCCTCTCCTCTAAAACACACCTGCATAAGGTACAGTGGCTCATGCCTGTAATCCCAGCTCTTGGGGAGGTAGAGGTGAGACGACTGCCTGACTCCAGGGGTTTGAGACTAGCCTGGGCAATGTGGCGAGACTTCATCTCTACGATAAAACAAAAAATTAGTGGGGCGTGGTGGCGCATGTCTGTGGTTGCAGCAACTTGGAAGGCTGAGGTGGATAGACTGCCTGAGCCCAGCAGGTCGAGGCTGTGGTGGCCATGAGAATGTCACTGCACTCCAGCCTGGGCAACAAAGTGAGACTCCAACTCTAACTCAAAAAAAAAACAACAAAAAAACCCACCTGCTTTATGAGTCATGAACATTTTAATCTGCCACCATTAAGTATTTTCACTTCTAAATCCTCCTCCCCAGTTGCCTAAACCAAAGACATGGGAGTCACTCTAGACTCCCCCGTCCTTATTTACTCCATGCAAATAATAACCAAGTCCTAGCCGGGCTCGGTGGCTCAGCCTGTAATCCCGCGCCTTTGGGAGGCTGCGGTGAGTGGATTGCCTGAGCCCGTCGGTTCGAGACCCGCCTGGGCAACTTGGCGAGACCTCATCTCTACAATAAATCAAAATAAGCCAGGCATGGTAGCGCGCGCCTGTAGTTCCAGCTACTTGGAAGGGTGAGCGGAAGGATAGCCGGAGCCCAGCAGGTCAAGGCTGCGGTGGCCGGGAGCGGCCACTGCACTCCAGTCTGGATGACAGAGTGAGACTCCAACTCAAAATAAATAAATAAATAAATAACCAAGTCCTTCCAGCCAGCCTCCAAACAGTCCCTTCCTTTCAATCACTTTAGGTCTTCACATGTTAACTAGTTGCCTGCTTGTGTTTGCTTCCTGACAAAGATCATCCCAGAGTAATCTACTTCACTCGCCAATTTAAAAGCCTTACAATGGCTATGTTTCTCAGCTTAAAAATCCTTCAATATCTCTACTGTAGAAAACTGAAGGCACAGAATGCCAGAATGCTCTTTGTGATCTGGTCCCTACCTTCTTTCCCTGTCTAATCTGTCACTAACTCACCCACCCCGAACCTTATCTCTCTCGGCACACCATGTTGTTCCTTGCCTGCGCACAAGCTGTTCCATCTGCAAAAACAAAACAAAAAAACTCTACCCTATTCTCTGATCTGTCTACAGAACGCTGTCCATTCGGCTCTATATAAAGCATTAACATGCCCAGAGATGTTCATGACAGCATTATATTTAATAGTTAAAAAATGAAAATACCTGGGTATGGTGTTATGTATCTATAGTCTCAGCTACTTGAGGGGGATTACTTGAACCTAGGAGTTTGAGTCCAGCCTGGGCCACATAGCAAGATCCCTATTTCTAAAAAATAGAATAAGATAAAATTGAAAACAACCTAAATCCTCCAAATATGAACACATTTTGGTAAATTATAACGGATTCCTGTGATGGAATACTATGCAATCATCAAAAATGTTTATAAATGTAATGATATGGGCTGGGCTCGGTGGCTCAGCCTGTAATCCCAGCACTTTGGGAGGCTGAGGTGAGTGGATTGCCTGAGCCCGCGGGTTCGAGA
>NW_007249757.1:155428-166154 GCF_000164805.1 Carlito syrichta | reverse complement strand
GTGAGACTCCAACTCAAAAAAAAAAAATCAATGTAATGATATGAAATGCTAAACAATGGCAATAAAGTTGTATACACAGAATGATCTCCATTATGTAAATACATTATACGTACACATAAAAAAGATAATCAGTAGAAGACGCACCAAAACATTGAGTACTTACATCTAGGTAACAGAGTTATGGGCAATTATTCTTTTCCCCCCATGTTTTTTCCCTTTCAAGTTTTAAATATGAACATGTATTACTTTCAAAATCAGAAAAACTTTGGAAATGTCTTAAACAAACGATGCAGACTTTTCTGGAGGCTCCCCAACCACACACATAAATTTAATCATTCCTCCTTCTGATTCAACTATAAGTTCTATTTGTTGCACATGTCACACTCTTTTATACCTTATCATTCTATATTTTAATACATTTGTTGTCAAGGATATTGTTCAACTTTAATCCCTAGTGCCCTACCCCAGTATAAAGACAATTAAATGTTTATAAAATCAAATTGCTCTTACATTGCTAGTTACATCCAAGTGACCAATATATGCCTAATCAATAACTTGCCAATGTAAATTATTCACACATTCAGCAAATATTTACCATGTGCTTAAAATGCTCCAGGTGTTGTCACAGCCCCTATTTGAAACCCTTCAGTGAAAAGGTGTCCTTGTGAAGCTTACATGCTAGTGTGGAGGAACAAAGCAAGACAAACCAGCCCATGTCAGAGAGTGAAGAATACAAAGATAATGTGGGCTGAGGGGAATTAAGGAAGATCTGGGGAAAGGGAACAACATCAAAGCATCACCAAAGATGGTGAGTGACAGGATCGGGGCAAACAGGTGCAGCAGGATGGAAGCCCTGGACACAGAGTCAGAAGACAAGTTTCCATTCCTTTTCTATTACTTACTAGTGGTGAATATTTTCTGTCAGTTAGGACAACAATCTCCAATTCACAAGGATGCGTAAATGTTAAATAAGATAATTTATGTGAAAAGGAGGAAGTCAGTGCTTGGCATTTTGGTCCCCTGTATTTGTGTTAATTGTACCTGTTTGGAAAAGGACATTAAAATAATACAACACCCTTGCCGGGCTTGGTGGCTCAGCCTGTAATCCCGCGCCTTTGGGAGGCTGAGGTGGGTGGACTGCCTGAGCCCGCGGGTTCAGGCAACTTGGCGAGACCTCATCTCTAAAATAAATAAAAAATCAGCTGAGCATAGTAGCACGTGCCTGTAATTCCAGCTACTCGGAAGGCTGAGGCGGAAGGATCATCAGATCCCCAGCAGGTCGAGGCTGCGGTGGCCGGCAGTGGCCACTGCACTCCAGTCTGGGCGACAGAGTGAGACTCCAACTCAAAATAATAATAATAATAATAATAATAATACAACACCCAAAAGCTGGAGGACATGGATTATGATTTTGAATCAAGATGCCAAAGGAAACTTAGCAATGTAAATCCCATCTTTTTGATCAGGGATTTCTATAATAGTTTTATGTGGTTAACAAAAATACTACCTATGCTAGCTTTAATGGCTTATCTGACCTCAGGATTCTACCATTGGTTACAATTGTTTATTTTATTTATTTGTTTATTTATTTTTGAGTCTGAGTCTCACTCTGTCGCCCAGGTTGGAATGCAGTGTCATGCACGCGGCCACTGCTGCCTCAACCTGCTGGGCCTCAGGCGATCCTTCCACCTTAGTCCTCCAAGTAGCTGGCACTACAGACATGTGTCACCATGCCCAGCTAATTTTTTTTTTTTTAGTTTATTGTAGAGAGGAGGTCTCACCATGTTTCCCAGGCTGGTCTTGAACTCGTGGGCTCAGGCAATCCTCTTGTCTCAGCCTCCCAAAGTGCTGGGATTACAGGCCTGAGCCACCATGTCCGGTTACAACTGCTTTAAACAATAATGGTGGTGGCCAGGCACAGTGGCTCATGCTTATAATCCCGGCACTTTGGGAGGCCAAGACAAGAGGACTGCCTGAGCCCAGGGGTTTAAGAGCAGCCTGAATAACTTGGTGAGAACTTTTCTCTGCAATAAATAAAAAAATTAGCTGGGCATGGTGGTATGCACCTGTGGTTTCACCTGTGGAAGACTGAGGTGGAAGGATCTCCTGAGCCCAGCAGGTCAAGGCTGCAGTAGCCATGATCATGCCACTGCACTCCAGCCTGGGCAACCGAGTGAAACTCCAACTCAAAAAAAAAAAAAGTGGCAAATTTGAAAATACCCATAAAATCAAGTACAAGCCGGGCTCGGTGGCTCAGACACAAAAACAGATCTAATTATCTCAGCCTTAATCAATAAAGTCATCAACTTTACTGATCTTCACTATCTTTAATCCTCTGCATACCTAGATTCTATTTCTCTGGTCCGAAAGAGGAAAGGAAATTTTCCACACCAGATTGCAAAAGAGAGGTGCTTCTGGGTACATTTACCTCCTGCCTCCTTTAATTGCTGCTTATCTGAAACCTAAGAAATAAGACTCCTGGAGTTTGAGTAGGGGGTTAGATTGTCAGATCACTAAGATGTTTCCTCGGAAATATTCCCAACCCTAATCAGTCCTCGAACCCTACCACGCCTTTAAGATAGGACACCTTCTGCCCTTTACAGCTCTGCTTTCCCATCTCACATGCCTGGAATGAACAACTGGCTGAATGCACCTACTATACCCTGCTCTGTCAAACTCTGAAACCAGAGAATTCTCCCCTTAGTATTTCTGAGTGTTATTGTCAGAGTTATCCTGACTCTCATTCTGGTCCATTCTATTATTAATAACTTGACTTGGAAAGTCAGGAACAAACTAGATCACCATGACAGGGTAAATTAACGCCAAAAGAATGAGTGGATCAACAATGAAGAGGCAAAGACCAATTTAAATCACAGGATAAAGTTAGTGTTCCTATCTATTGGCTGTCATAACCTTTTGTCAAAGCAAGAATTCTGCTTACTTCTTCGTATACCAAACCTACAAATATAGTGTCACAGCCCAGAAATTGTGGGATATCCAAAAAGTCTGGGAACACAGATATTTTATATTTTTACAAATTGAAGATGTCCTTTATAACACTATCTAAATTCACCTGTTTTCATATTCTATAGATATCTTGCAGAGAAATACCAGAATGGAGAATTTGTCTTAAAAATGTTAAATATAGGGTAACTCCTTCGGGTCCTCTCCCACTGTTGGAGCTTTTCTGTCCTATCAATAAATCCTGATTTCAAAAAAAATGCTAAATATAGCAGGCCAGGTGCTGTGGTTCAAGCCTCTAATCCCAGCACTTTGGGAGGCAGAGGTCAGAGGATTGCCTGAACTCAGGGGTTCGAGACCAGCCTAGACAACATGGTGAGCTCTCATCTCCACAATAAATCAAAAAATTAGCCAGGCATGGTAGCGTGCACCTGTAGTTCCAGCTACTTGGAAGTCTGAGGGTGAAAGGACCGCCTGAGCCCAGTAGACCGAGGCTGTGGTGGCCATGAGTGTGCCACTGCACTCCAGCCTGGACAACAGAATGAGACTCCAACTCAAAAAAAAAAAGTTAAATATAGACAGGTGTGGTGATTCATGCCTATAATTCCAGCACTTTGAGAGGTGGAGGTGAGAAGACTGCCTGAGCTCAGGGGTTTTAGACCAGCCTGGACAACTTGGCGAGACTCCGTCTCTACAATAAATCAAAAAATTAGCCAAGTGTGATGGCGTGGACCTGTAGTTCCAGCTACTTGGAAGGCTAAGGTGGAAGGATTGCCTCAGGTCAAGGCTGCAGTAGCCGTGAGCATGCCTCTGCACTCCAGCCTGGGCGACAGAGTGAGACTCCAACTCAAAAAAAAAAAAAAAAACCATAATAAATAAAACGTTCATAGAGTCAGGAAAGCCCTTATACTTACACTGGTGAGTCAGTCATAAGTAGAAGCAGGTAGTTACAAGTCTCCACCATTTGTGTGACCTAAGTCTATACCCCCTAGTTGTCAGAGTGCCTGATTAGCTTTCTAGAATAGGCAGGCACCATAATATACAAAGTGGTCTTTTGATGCTCCTCCCTCCCTGCTGGACACATCTTTCCAGTCCCTCTCCACTAGATGCTATCAGCTAATGTGTAACTCGGACTACTGAATATCAGCAATATTTCCTCTATTAAACTCTAATTCTGACTACAATTACAGTAGTTAGGCAGGCATCCAAGAGCCATTAACAGTATTCCTATAACAATACCAAATTTTCAGAACACTCTGTACACATTCTCTCATAAAGTAAACCCAGAAGCTAGGCGATCTCTCTCTCTCACGCTCTCACTCTCTCACTCCTCCCATTTTTGCAGACTGAGAAAAAGAATCGCAGTGTGACTTGACCCTGATCACCACGACAGAGCTGAGGCTCTGACCAGTATCTTCCTCATTCCAGGCTTCATGAGTTGGCCATTGCTACACGCCTCCCTCCATCTGATTCTCCCTCCTCAGTAAAAATCACAAGGCTTAATTAAATTTTTCATTTTGCACTAAACAAAGCGTTATATTTTGATATCTGCAAATCAAAACACTACAAAAATCATCTGAGCAATGACAACCCATTCTAACTGGACAAACATTATGATTTTTGCAGCCTTTGAAAGACAGCATAGGCTGGGCACAGTGGCTCAGCCTGTCACCCCAGCACTTTGAGAGGCCAAGGCGAGAGAATTGTCTGAGCCCAGCGGTTCAAGACCAGCCTGGGCAACTTGGTGAGACCTCATCTCTACAATAAATCACAAAAATTAGCCGGGCATGGTGGCATGCGTCTGTAGATCAGCTACTTGGAAGGCTGAGGTGGAAGGATCGCCTGAGCCCAGCAAGTCGAGGCTGCGGTGTCCAGGAGCATATCACTGCACTCCAGCCGGGACGACAAAGTGAGAATCCAACTAAAAAAAAAAAAAATTATACAAACACCCACACATATATATGCATATATATACATATAAAATTTCCTATAATGATTTTAAACTTGGGGTGGATGGAAAGGACAGGAATAAAGGCAGAGACGCAGACAGAAAGCAGGCAATAATTTGAATTTTTCAATATAATATGCAAAATTACACAAAATAAATAGAACTAGAATAAATAGGGGAAAAAATGACAACCACTGAATCTAACTGATGGCATATGTATGGTCACTGCATTTCTCTTCTTCCATTTCTAGAAATACAATATTTTTTAAAACCACAATTTCCAGGGTATCTCATAAAGTCAAGTACACATTCATTCCAGTTTCCTGCTTCCACACTATACTGTTAACCCATGTCCTAAAGGTAGTATTTTCATGAGGATAGGAACACGGGGCTCTGGAGGCAGACTGCCTGGGTTCAAATCCCAGCTTTGCCAGTTACAAGCCGTGACCTTGAGCAAACAGTGTAAACGCAATGGCCCTCAATTTGTGTGTTAGTGTAACAAGAATAATAATAGTTCTCCTGTTTGGTAAGGAATATATATCAACATAATAATCATCATCATAATAACCCTGCTACTTCAAAAAAGTCCCAATGAGAAGGTATATATAAAGTGCCTAGCAAGGGCCTGGCCCACAGATAAATACTGGATTATCACATTACTACAATGACCAGAAGATCTGAGGGTACCATCAGACAGGAAAAAAGAGTGAATTACACTACACTCAAGTTTAGGGGTATTTAAAATGCATCATACTACATGCTGGTAATCCAGCCTATGACAGACTCTGTACAGTCCTGAGGGTACAGAAAAAAGAATGACATTTCATAGAAGTTTTGATTATTTTGACTGCACCATATGAAAAATCAGTAAGGCCGGATGCAGTGGCTCACACCTATAATCCCAGCACTTTGGGAGGCCGAGGTGAGAGGATTGCCTGAGCCCATGAGTTCGAGGCCAGCCTGGGCAACACGATGAGACCTCATCTCTACAGTAAACCAAGAAAAATTAGCCGGACATGGTGGCACGTATCTGTGGTTCTAGCTACTTAGAAGGCTGAGGTGGAGGATCACCTGAGCTCAGCAGGTCAAGGCTGCAGTGACTGTCAGCATGCCACTGCACTCCAGCCTGGGGGACAGAGTGAGACTCTGACTCAGAAAAAAAAGAAAAGAAAAATCAGTAAGCCACACTATGACAGGATAATGCAGCACCTCTGGTCACCATTACAACTCAACATAATCACAACTCAACATTTACAGGGTACTTTACTATGGGACAGGCACTATACTAAGCAGTTTATATTTAATTTCTCATCTGAATCCATATAAAACAAAAAACTATTATTCCCATTTTACAGTTGAAGAAATTGAGAGTCAGAATGTTTACACAATTTGCCAAAATTACAAGGTCAGTCACTAGCACAGTTGAGACTTAAATCCAGGTCATCTGCCTCCAAAGCCTGCTTCAGATAGAACCTATCCACCCAAACCCAGGCAACCCACATCACAAATTGGGACTTTGATTTCATTCTCTATAAGATGAACAGATGATCTGGAAATAGGTGCTCTGAAAAGTCCCTGAACAACAATAGGTCTCTGAACAACAATGCTATTTAAGCCCAAATTCACAACATACAAGAAATATCTCAGCTCTAGTTCTTTGACAATACCTAGGCTTCCCTGTCTTACAGAAATATAGAAAGATTCATATGTGCAATTCCCCCAGTGGAGTGCCTTACTGTTCTTCAGCTCTGCTGTTGAAAGACACATCACTAAGGTGCATCTGCCGGATAAAATACCTCACCAGATCGTCCCATCACTGAGTCCCTTTGAATGGAGTCCAAAGAAAACCTTACTTAAAATGAATTCTACCTGACAGTACTAGCACCACAGAGAAGTTACGGACACAACAAAATTAGCTAGAGATACAGACCTGAGTTAAGTCACTTTACTTCTCAAGACCTGAGTGTCCTTCTTTATGGAAATGAAATGGCTTTAGGATACAAGCAACACCTAAGAAAGTAGCCACCCCAATCCAGGGAAACCAATCAACCTTATTAGAATAAGGAAGTATGTGTAGCTTATCAAACCACATTCAAATACAGTTATTGCCATTACAATTTAATCCACATAAGGCTCCCAAAATCTCTTGTGTTGGTGAAAATTGGCAAAAGAGATGCACTGTAGGGTAGAATGGATTTCTTTAAAGATATTAAGACACATTAGAACAGATCATTGTTGAAAGCCCCCTTATGTTAAACAAAAAATAGGATCTGTATTCTATGAAATAAACTCTTCAAGCAGGTGCAGTGGCTCAAGCCTGTAGTCCCAGCACTTTGGGAGGCCGAGGCAAGAGGATTGCTTGAGTCCAAGGGTCCAAGACCAACCAGCCTGGGCAACTTGGTGAGATCTCGTCTCTACAATAAATCAAAAAATTAGCTGGGCGTGATGTCATGCACGTGTAGCTCCAGCTACTTGGAAGGCTGAGGCGAAAGGATCACCTGAGCTCAGCAGGTCAAGGTGCAGTGGCGGCAGTGAGCGTGCCACTGCACTCTAGCCTGGTTGACAGAGTGAGACTCCAAATCAAAAAAAGACAAGAAAAGAACTCTTCCACTTAAAGAATAAATTATTTTCCAGAATAAATGTATTAAATATCTTCGGAAGAACTTTGGCCAAGTGTGGTGGCTCATGCCTGTAATCCCAGCACTTTGGGAAGCCAAGGCAAAAGGAATGCCTGAGAGCAGCGGTTCGAGACCAGCCTAGGAAACTTGGTGAGACCTTGTCTCCACAAAAAAATCAAAAAATTAGCCGAGTGTGGTGGTATGCCTATGGTCCTGGCTACTTGAAAGGCTAGGTGGAAGGATCACCTGAGCCCAAGTAGGTCGAGGCCACAGTGGCTTTGAGCATGCCACTGCACTCCAACCCAAGTGACAGTGAGACTCTGACTAAAAAAAAAAAAGCAATCAGAAGTGCTTAAGATATGTCTCCCTTTTAAAGAAAAAAATATTTAAATACAGTTGTTAACATAAACCAAGTCTGACATTCCGTATCACAGCACAACCAAGTTACTCCTCTGGTTCTAATATTGCTTCAAAACCCTAAAGCTTCATTTTAAGTAAGAAAAAGAAATGAAACATAAAGTGCATGTAATTCTTCCTGAGACCAAATACATAATGTTCAATTTTCAATCAAACCTCTCCTCCTACATATCTTTTGGCCATTTTGCCTACTCAATAGCATCAGCAGGAATGAAAAGACAGAGACCAAACTCAATCCCATCCATTTGGCTCTTATTAGCATCATTGGTGAATGGTTTGCTGAAAAACAACTGGCAATCGCCACACTACTAGTCAATGTCAGGTTTGGGGAAATGTGAATTTAATCTCTCCAATGTCCATTTCAGGAGATAATTAGTCAAAAGCTGGTTGTGTTCAGATTCAGCCCCTAGAAAACGACAGCTAAGTTTGTCTATACTATCAGTTCCCCAATCTCCCTATAAGATTTTAGGCTATCCTCTAAAACTGGACTTGGGTAGGCATTACCAGAATAAAAGGAGAGAATGTTAGGAAAAGATGGCATCTCCTGCCAAATACAGCCTCCTTGCCCCACCCCCTTCAAAAATAAACACACAGATAAAACCCAGAAAGCGAATACTTCCTTTTCCCTATCTACTGAGCTAATACTATCTTACAATGTCTCTTCAATTTATTAAAATACGAAAACTTTCAGAATGAGAAGAAATATGGCCAGGCATGGTGGCTCACACCTATAATCCCAGCACCTTGGGAGGCCGAGGTGAGAGGATCGCCTGAGCCCAAGGGTTGGAGACCAGTCTGGACAACTTGGTAAAACCTCATTCTCTACAATAAATCAAAAAATTAGCTGGGTGTGGGGGCACATGCCTGTGGTTCCAGCTACTTGGAAGACTGAAGTAGAAGGATCAGGATCACCTGAGCCCAGCAGATCAAGGCTGATCAAGTGATTGTGCCACTGCACTCCAGCCTGGGTGACAGAGTGAGACTCCAATTGAAAAAAAAGAGAGAGAGAGAGATGAAATACATATTAATATTAAACTCTTCCATTCCTGAAGGACCCCTGCAAAAATTTGGTAAAATTTGGTTTAAAAAAAACTCTCATATACACAATTTTGAGGTTTTGTGGTCAAGGTTAAAAATCGAGCCTAAAGGATCATGTTCTTCTCAATAATCCCATTTCCTCCTTCATGGATGGGAGCCACCCATCTGAAATGTAAAGAAGCATCTAAAATGTAAAGCGTAGCAAAATGAAGGCCCCAACTGAACCTGACACCTTAAACCACCTCTGGCAAATTGGCAGCTCTGCCATCTTTCAGCACTGCCAAAAAATGTCTAATTCATTTCATTGACCACCCAAATCCAATCTTGTCGGAAGCCCTCCCCCTCCCCCCCCTCGCTTTTTTAAAAACTGAGTCTAGAAGCTTACAGCCAAACCAATTTCTAAGTGAAGGATAAGTGTTTGCCTGAGCAAAAGCTCCCAGTGAACACAAGCCCTCACTACCCCTTTCTGAGCAAAAGCTCCCAGTGAACACAAGCCCTCACTACCCCTTTCTGACCCAAGATGTCCAGGACACTGCCATCTGCTGTGGCTGCGAACTGGATCAGAAAGCAAGAACAGAAAGGACACTCTCCATTCAACCTTTTTGTCTGGGCACTTCCTGGGTTTTTCATTGGCATCTAACACCAAGACACAGGACTCGTTTTTCATTAAAGTTGCAAGACTTTCACTTTGCCCAGTTTCAAATTGTGTAATTGATCTGTATTGTCTTCTTAAATAACCCAATTGGTGAAGGACACTGCAGCTTTAAATATTTCAGTACTAGCTGGCAAATAGACTCCATTGCAATATGGCTCTGAAGGTCGCGTCCTATTGTCTTTTTCCTCTGCACAAAAATCCAAACAATTTCTAAATCCTTCTTCTAGGTAACATGGAACGGGTGGCCCTCAGAATTTCCACTCTTCCACCTCCTTCCCTTACAGAGTCCCGGGTGTTCAATGGAATCTCGCGCTCATAATTTTCCCAGCAGGAGCAATATGCTGATTGTTATTAATGATTCTAGCACCTTAGCGAGACATAAACACATGTGCTCACATTAGTTTAATTGAGCATATGCAACTGTCTGAAACAGCAGCACTCAAGGGCTGTTAACCTCTTTCAGAGGAAAGCCAGGGAGGTTTGGGTGTGGACGGCTTTCAGGCGCACCCTGCGCCCGGGATTGCATAACCTGAGATGTGTAGCTACTTAAAATGATAGGAATCTCAGCCTACTCATCCCGGGACTATGCCGGCACCTTGCCATACACTTGCAGCTTTGCTTGTCAAAGGAGGTCAAATTCAGGAAGCACAAGCACAGTGAAAGAGAAAATAAACTCAAAGCAAAAGGCCCCTTTCTAACCTGACGGGACGATACGTCTCCTCGAGCCGCCGCAATGTGTCCCCGGAGAGGGGATCAGCCCCAGCGGACGGAGGCTTTGAAGGGGGCGGAGGAGCTGGACTCTGCAGCCCTCCTTAAAGAACAAAACCGGGCGGACGATTAGAAGGCAGAGGAGGGGCAGGAGGAGCGGGCAGGAGGAAGGCGTGTGCAGGTGCACCCGGCATTACCTGAAATGGCAACAGATTGTTACCATTATCGGTCCGGAAAGCGTTATCCTCCATCCAGGACTTGGAGGTGAGCGGGGCCGCGCGGGGGAACTTGGGCGGCGCGATCACATTGCTGGAGAAGGGCTTTTTGAGCGGCGAGATGGGGTTGAGCGGCGAAGGCACCCCGACGCCCACGCCCACGCCC
>NW_007249757.1:149757-155041 GCF_000164805.1 Carlito syrichta | reverse complement strand
CCGATCTGCGGGGAGAAGGTGCCCCCGAAGACCGGGTTGACGTGGTGCGGGAAGTTCTGGAAGAGCATGGTCCCGTTGACTGGCGCGATCCCCTGGAAGAAGCTGTCCTCCACCGCGTTCGTGGTGCCGGTGGACCAGGTGCTGCCGAAGGACGGCGACAGCGACGCGCCCGGCGCCGCGGGCTCCTGCGGCGGCGGCGGCTGCTGCGGGGGCTGGTGGAAACTCAAGCCCGGCAGGAGCGGCGACTCCATCTGCATCTTGTCCGGGCCGTTGGGGGCCGGCGGGGCCGCGGCGGGGCTGAGGGCCGGCACTGCGCTGCTTTCCTCCTGCTTGGGGGTCTCCGAGGAGAGGGGCGTGGACGGGGCTTCGGCTGCGCTGGGCTCGGGCTGGGGCTGCTGCGGCTGCCGCTGCTGCTGGGGCTGGGGCTGGGTTTTGCTTTTGTCCATCAGTAAATCATCCTGCATGGTTTGCGCAGCTGAAACGGGAGAAAAGAGAGACGCGTTATTGTCAATGTGATCATTAATGCCCCTCGCCGAAGCGGGCGGGTGTTTTGCTTGCGAAAATCCAGTGCCACCGCTACTAGCCAATTGCAGCGCAAATCCGTAATCTCCCATTTAGAAGAGCAGGTCGGGCCGGGGGCGGGGGGCGGGGGGGTCGAGCAAGGTCTCTAAAAAGACTGTGAGAGCGTCTTCACCCTGTCGGATGTCTTGGTTCCTTTTCTGTACTAGTGAGAGAGGTGCTTATAAGACAGAAAGACAGCAATTTCGCCACGTCTCTTTTCCCTTCACCGGAACTCAGAGCGTTCACCCAGCAATGAGAAACTGATTCTGGTTCCTGTTTTTTCCCAAGCACCACCCTCCCCCAGTTATTTGCATACGTCAATAAATACTGCTGCGTCCTTCAGCAAGGTTAAAAAGACACCGCACACACGACCCTTTCTTCTCCCTTCCCAGCTCGAGCCCTCGAAAAACAAAACAAAACAGCAATCCTAGCCCTCTTGATTAGCAAACTGCCTTCTTGCGTTGATAATTGTTTCATTTAGCTGCAGCGAACCACGAGGGAGGAAAATCCTTGGCATTTGTTAGGAGAAGGACTCAGCTGCACGATCATTCTCTGGCCTTCCAGTAGCTGCAGCTACTCCATTTTGTTAGGAGACAGCGGGGTGGCGGGGGGGAAACACCGTTTTTAAAGAGGTAAAAACCTACTGAAAACGTTTGGAAGTGCCTGCTTCTTGTTACTCTAAGGATCATGGTTTTTCTGCTTATTCTCCAATTTTCTTGTCTCCAATTCTGCCGCACAAGAGATTTCTTGGCATCTCAGTGCTTCAGGTCTCAACAGGAGCCTGAGAATTTCTCTGCAGAGTGGAGAAATGCTTCTGGTTGGATTTAAGGTCAGAGAGAGAGAGAGAGAGAAGGAAGGAGGGGGGGAGAGAGAGAGAGAGAGGGGGAGACTAAGATAGGTTGGGGGTGGGGCTTTTTAAAAATCCCTCGGAGATTTAAGTAGACAGTCAAGATAATTCTGGGGTTGCCAGATTTTCATTTTTGAATTCTCCTGCTGCTGCCTTGGTCACAAGACTTAAGCAAATTTAGAATCCATCCTCTTATCACTAGTATTAGCAGCAAAAGACTATGGTTTGAAGACCCTGAATTACCATATGCTAGCAAAAGTGTTAAAAATAGAGGAGTACAAAGTCTCGAATTCTCATACATTGTAATTATAGTGTATTGCCATCACTGCTTCATTTAGCCATATAAGGAGTGTATGGTATTTTCCATTTCGCATAGAAGGGCTATATTCACCTCTGTCATACAGCCTGTCTTCTTATTCAAGGATGGAAATTAGTAATCACTCAAAACCAAGAGATTTCCTATACATGTAGTTAGTTTGTCCCTTAGAACATATTAATTGCTTTAAGTACATGAATATTACAGTGCTGAGACCCTGAAAATAAATATTTTGAGATGTTAAGGAGCATATGACCAAACATATAAGTATTTTTAGATGATGATTCAGTACAACTGCAACAAAGTTATTAATAAATTTAATGCAGTTAATTAACTCAGATACTTGGAGAAGCATCTTTCTCAGGACACTTGTGAAAGGGCATTCAGATACACACAGCTCTGCCCTTAGACATCCTTGTGACAATAACCTTTGTGAAATCAATGTATTAGAGAATGGGGATATTGCTGCTCGTACTGATTAAGCAAAAGATGTCAGACTGAGAAATGGAACTAAAAGTAGTTCCACTATTTTATTAAAGACTATCATTAAAATGGTTCATTGACATCTTTCATTTCAAAGTTTCATACACAAACAAAATAGTGGTTCAAAAGAAATGCTTCATAGCCACCTAACTCTCCTTTCTATCTCACTCCCCAGCCTTTCCTCCCCCCACCACGGGGGGAAAAAAATCCAACCCAACATAATATACATCACAGACTGCCAGTAACTACCAATAAAATCTGTTCAAGATTGCTTTTATGTTCCTCAGTTCCCTTGGTCTAAAACAATGGCTTTGATCAGTATTGTAAAATACAACACAAAGAGGCAAGTGAAGCTTGGATTCAGACAGCATAAAGTTCTACTGATGCCACAGAAGATGGTCATAGAAAAAGACATTTTATACTTGGTTTGAACAGTGCTGCAGTAAACCATTGTAATCTGGGATTTGAGTTACTTCCAGGGAGCTAGAATTGTCTTTGTAATAGCCATATCATCATGGCTGAAATGGGCATTTGATTATAATTTTAATATCACTCCGCTTTTCCAGTCGCTTGTATCAATGCATTTTGTCAATGCCTTCAGCTGAAACTACCTGATCTTGGTGGAAAAATTAATGCTGTACTACAGCAAAAATCCAAAAAGTAAGCTGGGCTCAGACATTTTATAATAGCTGTAATTAATCTTAATATATTCATTGAATTTTTGAAATGCTATTACAGGAACACCCATTTCTCTTCCCAACACTCCTTAAAAATATAAATTTCACTTTCTGCATAAATTCACTCTGTCAAGGTCAAAACCCACCTTTAATAAATAAGACCCTTTAAAACAAAAGACAAGCTGTAGATTGAGATAAAATTCACAAAGGCAATATGCAATGTCTCTCTGCAACTGCCTACACAGTTTGTTTGGTTTTGTTGTATTTTTCTTTGCTTATTCACAGTAAAGTCTGAGAAATAGATACCTCCTTCCCCTCCCCCACCACACACACAATAGATATTCTTTTACATGCAATAAACCAATTTCAAGTAACAAAATCTTAGTAACAGTTACCTTTGAGTGTCCAGTTTTTAAGGATCGATAAGATTTTAAAGTGTACAATATTTTTTTTTCTTCTTTCAGGTTGATTATGTGACCGCTCTGGCAAAAGCACTTTGACAACTGTAAGAAAAGAGGGCATGCGCACACAGGGAACTGTGGGGGCTGAAGTCCTTCACAAGGTACTCGTTCTGACTTCAGCACGTTCAGCCAGGAAAGGAGGAAGCCTCGAAAATACAGAGTCCAAGGGGAAGAGCTTGTGCCCTGATTACACTACATCCTCCTAACCAATCTAAATCGCGAGTTGTTGAAATAAAAAGGGGGAAAACTAAACTGGTTTGTCAACTTTATTTAGGAAGCTAGGTTAAAAGAGGAACTGGATTGTACGACTCAGAATAAATAAAACGAGCAGGGCTACCTTAAATGGTATTAGAATGATAAAGACTGGGTAGCCAGCAATAGGAACCCCACTAGAGAGTGGGGTGGGGAGGAAGAAGCCAGGGAGGGGGAATCTTAGAGACTGAAAATCAGATCACACTTTAAAAAGGCACTTTTAACACAGAATGAAAAATGCCTTAATATTAAACATGGTTTTAACCTTTAATATTAAGGGCAGATAAAAAATAAGTTTTAGTCACAAATTTCTGACATATTATCCACCAAGATTTCTTTGTATTTGAGTTTTCAATGGAGGAATTAATCACTTATTTTAAGATTTTTATCTGATATGCCCTGAACCAATTTTCTTCATTTTTACTTGTCCAAATTAAAGTTTACTTCACCTTATTCATACAATGATTAATCACATAATATTCAACTCTTTATACTAAAATCAAATTTGGTGAAATAGTAAAAAATAATTTTATATGTTTAGTGATCCATTGCATATGACAGTGACTTCTATTCAAGACAAAAAGAAGATACAATTTCTATTTTAAATTTTTTGTATGATATTTTTTTCCCATTTTAACCCCATGATTCCAAGGCTGGAATCTCCCAATACATTAACACTGACTGTTACTATCTATTGTTTCTAAGAGCAATTAGTTCAGGAACCAGTTTGTTCATGTAGACTGAAGATAATATTTCTTATGGGTCTTGGTTCAGGGCCATTCACTCAAGGGGTTCAGAGTAAATGTCAGTCGATGACTATGCTGATTGAACCTGTACCCGAAAATGTTCAATATCATTTAAGATTGTCTTAATTTTCTATTTGCCTTCTTCACCAATTTTTTTTTTTTTTTTTTTTTTTGAGTCAGTGTCTCACTCTCACCCAGGCTGGACTGCAGTAGCACACCCACAGTCACTGCAACCTGGACCTGCTGGGCTCAGGTGATCTTCCCGCCTCAGCCTTCCAAGTAGCTGGAACTACAGGCACCTACCACCATGCCCAGCTAATTTTTTGATTTATTGTAGAGATGAGGTGCTGGGATTATAGGCATGAGCCACTGTACCCGGCCTTTCTTCGCCAATTATAACTAAAGTATTACCAGTGACCACTGATTTGCAGCATTTAGTAGTCTTTGTTTCTAGTTATTTCTAAGGTAAAAACCAAAACTAACAATATAAGAAGAAAACAAACATTTTGAATGAATCTTATAAATAAAACCTGTGTAAAAATAACTAAATGAGCCAGGTGCAGTGGTTCATGCCTGTAATCCCAACATTTTGGGAGACGGAGGCAAAAGGATTGCCTGAGTCCATGGGTTTGAGACTAGTCTGGGCAACATAGAAAGACCTCTTCTCTACAATTAAAAAAAAAATTAGCTGAGCATGGTGGTGCACACCTGTAGTTCTAGCTACTTGAAAGGCTAAAGTGGAAGGATCATCTGAGTCCACCAGGTCAGGGCTGCAGTGGTCACGAGCAACGTGCCACTGTACTCCAGCCTGGGCAACGGTGAGACTCCAACTCAAAAAAAAAAACCCCAAAAACTAAACGATGACTTACTTCCCCTGTGACCCTAACTTATAGTCCCCAGTTTTTCTCTTCCTCTATCCTCCTTTTTTTTTTTTTTTTTTT
>NW_007249757.1:131483-149737 GCF_000164805.1 Carlito syrichta | reverse complement strand
AGTTTGAGTCTCACTGTAGCCCAGACTGCAGTGCAGTGGCACGCTGCTCATGGCCACTGCAGCCTGGACCTGCTGGGCTCAGGCAATCCTTCTACTTCAGCCTTCCAAGAAGCTGGAACCACAGGTACATGCCACCACACCCGGCTAATTATTTTTATTTATGCAGAGACAAGGTCTCACACCAAATTGCCCAGGATGGTCTTGAACCCTGGGCTCAGGTAATCCTCTCGCACCCCCCCCCAAAGTGCTGGGATTACAGGTGTGAGCCACCGTGCCCAGCTCAAGGTTAATCTTTATTCCTGAAGACTTTGTTAGCCTACCAAATTTCTACCACATTTCAACCACTCTACATTTAACAAATAAAGCCCTCATAAAATCCTTATAGCTCTAAGAAATAGATTTTGTAAATTATTTGAAATTACTGTCAACATTTTATTTGAAGTTGAAATTTTTTATTCAGGTGTGCTTGAAATGGATTATCTGGACATTTATTACTGCATCTGCTCCAAAATGCAGGACTACTAATAATTCACACAACAGAAAAAGAGAATGTTTGGTCCTGACCCTTGATAAATCATAACAGATAATTAGCCATTGCCCATACTTAAGGGAATTGTATTGTATTTGAAAATGAGCTGATCTCTGTTGTTTCTTTCCTAAAATGAGCCTCCAGTCTAAAAACAAAATGATTCAAACACAAATGCCAAGTTATATTTATGTCAAGCAAACAAAAAGCTATAGGCAGACCATCAACAAAGACAAAGCCCTTCTCTACTGAAATCCTGTCTTTTTAAAATATTTATAAAATATTTACTAAAAATAGAGATAAGGTCTTGCTGTGCTGCCTAGGCTGGTCTCAAAACCTAGGCTCAAGTGATCCTCCTGCTTTGCCCTCCCAAAGTGCTGGGATTACAAGTGTAAGCCTCTGCACCCAGCCTCCTGTCTTACTTAAGCATAAAAGAGGCTCTTTCTGAAATGTTGTCTTTAGGTCACAGAGCTTAAAAATGAGCGCTTTTTTTTTTTGAGTTGGAGTCTCAGTCTGTCGCCCAGACTGGAATGCAGTGGACGCTTCCGCAGCCTTGACCTACTGGGCTCCAGCAATCCTTCCGCCTCAGCCTTCTGAGTAGCTGGAATTACAGGCACACGCTACCATGCCTGGCGGACTTTTTGATTTTTTTTTTTTTTTTTATTGTAGAGATGAGGTCTTGCCAAGTTGCCCAGGCGGGTCTCGAACCCGCAGGCTCAAGCAATCCACTCACCTCCGCCTCCCAAAGCGTGGGATTACAGGCTGAAAAGTGAGCCCTTTTTTTTTTTTTGAGTTGGAGTCTCACTCTGTCGCCCAGACTAGAGTACAGTGGCATACTCATGGCCACTGCAACCTCAGCCTGCTGGGCTCAGGTGATCCTTCTGCCTCAGCCTTCCAAGTAGCTGGAACCACAGGCATGCACCATCACGCCCAGCTAATTTTTCTTGATTTATTGTAGAGACAAGGTACTACTAAGTTGCCCAGGCTTGTCTCGAACCCCTGAGCTCAGGCAATACTCTCACCTCGGCCTCCCAAAGTTCTGGAATAACAGGCATGAGCTACTGCACCTGTCCTTACAATAAGCCCATTTTTGAGTAGTCATTAAAGGATATAAAAATAAAACTTGCAGAGTTAGACGAGAGGATTGCCTGAGCCCATGGGTTTGAGACCAACTTGGGCAACTTAGCAAGACCTCGTCTCCACAATAAAAAAAAAAAAGGCCGGGTGTGGTGGTGCACCTGTGGTTCCAGCTACTTGGCATGCTGAAGTGAAAGGATCACTTAAGCCTAGCAGGTCAAGGCTGCAGTGTCTGTGAGCATGTCACTGCACACCAGCCTGGGTGACAGAGTGAGACTCTGACTAAAAAAAAAAAAATGTGCAGAGTTAACCACTGAGATATATAGTCCTCTGTAGTTTAGGGGATTGGGTCCAGGACCCCCCACAGATATCAAAATCCATGGATACTCAAGTCTCTTATATAAGATGCTATAGTATTTGCATATAGGCCAAGTGAGGTGGATCATACCTATAATCACAGGACTTTTGGGAGGCCAAGGTGAGAGGACTGCCTGAGTTCATGGGTTCGAGACCAGTCTGGGCAATTTGGTAAGATCTCGTCTCTACAATAAATAAAAAATAAGCCAGGTGTGATGGCACGTGCCTGTAGTTCCAGCTAAAGTATTTGCATATAACCTATGCACATCCTGCTGTATACTTTAAATCATCTCTAGACGACTTACAATACCCAATACAACTGCTATATAAATAGTTGTTAGATTGTATTGTTGAGACTATTATAACCAAAAAAATGTCTGTATATGTTCATTACAGACACACCATCTACTTTATTTTTCAAATATTTTGCCTTCGGTTGGTTGAGTCGGTGGATGCAGGACCCACAGGTAAGGAGGGCTGCCTGTACGTAGTCAAATACGTCATTCTAAGCTTCCTTCCTTCTTTTCCCGTCTTATATCTCTAGCACTATTCCGAGATATATCTCTATTCCGAGTAGTTCAGAAGTGCTCCACACATGGTTACTAAATAAATTCATAAATGAATGATGGATAATGCATAGTATTTTTTTGTTATCAAAAATAGCCAGGTTAGAGTCCAGGCATGTTGGCTCATTCCTATAATCCCAGCACTTGGGGAGGGAGTCTGAGGTGGGAGGACTGATTGAGCACAGGAGTTAGAGACCAGCCTAGGCAACATGACAAGACCTTGTCTCTACAGAAAAATTTCAGTATTAGCCAGGCATGGTGATGCACACGTAATCCCAGCTACTCAGGAGGCTGAGGCAGAAAGATCACTTGAGCCCAAAAGGTTGAGGTTTATAATCCCAGGGTGATAGTGCCACTGCATCCAGTCTGGGCACTGGTCTCATTCTAGACCAGTGCACCCCAATGTGGGCAACAGAATGAGACCCTTGACTCAAAAATAAAATAAAGTAGCCAGGCTTGAGTACGAGGGGAGACCCCAAAAAACTGGAATTATCTTTTGGAGGACGAGCCCCTTGTAGTATACTTGGAAATTGTTCCTCCAGACCAGTCAACCAAACTTCTTTGTTTTTTTGTTGTTGTTTTTGTTTTTTTCGCTTTTTTCCCCAGCTTGTGTATTTACTGTGATGTTCTTATAGCTACAGGAAACAACAGGAATTTTTCAGTTCCATTAACTTCTTATGGGACCAGCATTTATATATGTGGTCTCACTGAAGCATTGTTATGCTATGCATGACTGTATATTCAGAGAATGTGGCTAGTTATGTCAATGTTGCTGCAAGGTTAAATAAGATAAAGACTGACAAACATCACTTGGCCATAGCTCACAGTGACTATTGTGACCTTGGAGAAGCAATTTCTGTGGAATGGCAAGCTGTGTCTATTATTTCATGGTGATAATCAAATGATCTACATACTACTGGAAATCATAAAGGCCGAGATGTTTTCCTATTTTATACCACTCCCCTTTCTATCTGTTCTTGCAGCTGATGGAAAACGAGTTGCTCTTCTAAATGAATTTAATAATTATGAGGTGAGGGGACTCCAAAAAACCAGAATTTAACTTTTTTTTGAGTCGAGGTCTCACTCAGACTGGAGTGCAGTAGCATGATCATGGGTACTGACCTCAGCTTCAAACTCCTTCATTCAAACAATTCTCCCTCCCCTGCCTCCCAAGTAGTTGTACCATCATACCTGGCTTGGAATTTTTATTTATAAAAAATTGTGTATTTATCCTTACATGTTTAAACTTCAGTTGCCTTCAGAGTTTTCTCCATTTGATGCAATACACCTATTGAGATGCTTTTCCCCTGCTCAATTTTGATGCATTCAAAAACAGCAGTACTTTTGCCATTTTTTGTTTCACCTCTTCCACATCAGCAAAATGTTTCCCCTTGAGGACTTTTTTCATCCAGGGAAACAAACAAAAAAACAAAAAAGTTGCTGGGGGGGGTGAGATTGGGTTAATAGGGAAGGTGGGGCACGGGGTCATGCTGTTTTTTGGTCAAAAACTGCTGAACACTCAGCACAGTGTAGGCAGGTGCATTGTCATGGTGAAAGAACCAGTCAACTCCTTACCCCAGCTTGCCACGTTTCTTCCACAAATCCTGATACAACCTTCTCAAAACTTACAGATAAAAACTTTGGTGAGCCAGGGCAGTGGCTCAGCCTGTAATCCCAGCACTTTGGGAGGCCAAGGTGAGAGAATTGGCTGAGCCCTGGGGTTTGAGACCAGCCTGGGCAACATGGTGAGACCAAGTCTCTACAATGATGCAAAAAAATTAGCTGAGCATGGTGGCACATGCCTGTAGTTCCAGCTAATTGGAAGACTGGGGTAGAAAGATCACATAAGCCCAGCAGATCAAGTGGTGGTCGTGAGTATATCACTGCACTCCAGCCTGGGCAACTGAGTGAGACTCCAACCCCCCCCAAAAAAAGACTAACACAGTACAACACATTATTCAAGTGTTTTTGGTGATAATGGTACAAACAAGCCTACTGCACTGTCAGTTGTATAAAATTGTAGCACATACAATTATGTTCATACATAATACTTGGTGTAGATAATGATAACAAACTATTGTTACTGATTTATGTATTTACTATACTATACCTTTTTTTTTGAGTTGGAGTCTCACTCTGTCACCTAGGCTGGAGTGAGGGGCATGCTCACAGCCACTGCAGCCTTAACCTGCTGGACTCAGGTGATCCTACCACCTCGACCTTCCAAGTAGCTAGAATTACAGGCAAATGCCACCATGCCCAGTTAATTTTTTGATTTACTGTAGAGATGAGGCCTCATCAAGTTGCCCAGGCTGGTCTTGAACCCATGAGCTCAGGCAATCCTCTCACTTCAGCCTCCCAAAGTACTGAGATTATAGGCATGAACCACTGCACCCAGTCTATACTATACTTTTAATCTTTTTTATTTCTTTTTTGAGTTGGAGTCTCACTCTGTCACCCAGACTGGAGTGCAGTGGCCGCTCCCGTCCACCGCAGCCTCGACCTGCTGGGCTCCAGCGATCCTTCCGCCTCAGCCTTCCAAGTAGCCGGAATTACAGGCATGCGCTACCACGCCCAGCTGATTTTTTTTTTGATTTATTGTAGAGATGAGGTCTCGCCTGCCCAGGCGGGTCTTGAACCCGCGGGCTCAGGCAATCCTCTCACCTCAGCCTCCCAAAGGCGCGAGATTACAGGCTGAGCCACCGAACCCGGCTTTTAATCATTTTTATAAATTTATTTTTTGAGTTGGAGTCTCACTCTGTCACCCAGGCTGGAGGGCAGTGGCACACTCACAGCCACCGCAGCCTCTACTTGCTGGGCTCAGGTAATCCTTCCACCTCAGCCTTCCAAGTAGCTGGAACTACAGGCACATGCTACCACACCCAGCTAGTTTTTTTATTTTTTATTTATTGATTGTAGAGACGAGGTCTCACAATGTCGCCCAGGCTGGTCTCAAACCCCTGAACTCAGGCATTCCTCTCGCCTCGGCCTCCCAAAGTGCTGGGATTACAGGCTTGAGCCACGACGCCAGGCCCATTTTTTTAATCTTATACTGTATTTTTACTGTACTTTTCCTATGTTTAGATACATAAATAGTTACCATTGTGTTACCATTGCCTACTGCATTCAGTGCTGTAACATGCTGTACAGGTTTATAGCCTAGAAGCAATAGGCTAGACCGTATAGCCCGGGGTGTAATACACTAAACCATCTAGGTTTGTATAAGTACACTCTTTGACGGTTGCACAACAAAATTGCCTAATGATGCAATTTCTCAGACCATATCCCTGTTGTCGTTAGGCAACCATGGTTATACCTTCTTCTCTCTTCCTCCTTCCATCATGCCGGGGGTTTTTATTGTTGTTGTTGTTGTTGTTGTTTTTTGGACTCTGTGTCTCACTGTCACCCTGGCTGGAATGTAGTGGCACACTCAGCCACTGCAGCCTCAACCTGCTGGTCTCAGGCAATCCGTTCACCTCAGCCTTCCAAGTAGCTGGAACCACAGGCATGAACCACCACGCCCAGCTAATTTTTTAATTTATTGTAGAGATGAGGTCTCACCAAGTTGCCCAGGTTGGCATGCTGTCCTTTCTTGGATTTCTTAAATCTGGAGTTGTGCTCTCTCTATCTTCTTTGCTATACGACTAAATATTGGGTTCCTCAGGGCTTCATCCTAGGCCCTCTTCTCACCTCACCCTAAGTGAGTGGATTTCCCAACTATAAGGAAAGGACCAAGCCGGTTTTTTTTTTAAGTTGGAGTCTCACTCTCATCACCCAGGCTAGAGTGCAGCAGTACACTCATGGCTACCGCAGCCTTGACCTGCTGGGCTTAGGCAATCCTTCCGCCTAAGTCTTTCCAGTACCTGGAACTACAGACGTGTGCCATCACGCCTGGCTAGGTTTTGTGATTTATTGTAGACATGAGGTCTCACCAAGTTGCCCGGGCTGGTCTCGAAACCCTGGGCTCAGGCAATCCTCTTGCCTCAGCCTCCCAAAGTGCTGGGCCACCGCTCCTGGCCACCAAGCCTGTCTTATTGATAGCTTGCCACCAGTTGCTCTGTCTCACACATAATAAACAGGAGTTCAAAGCCAGGTTCGGTGGCTCAGCCTGTAATCCCGCACCTTTGGGAGGCTGAGGTGAGTGGATTGCCTGAGCCCGCGGGTTCGAGACCCGCCTGGGCAACCTGGCGAGACCTCAACTCTACAATAAATCAAAAAATTAGCCGGGCGTGGTAGCGCGTGCCTGTAGTTCCAACTACTTGGAAGGCTGAGGTGGAAGGGTCGCCGGAGCCCAGCAGGTCGAGGCTGCGGTGGCCAGGAGCGACCAGTACACTCCAGTCTGGGCAACTGAGTGAGACTCCAACTCAAAAAAAAAAAAAAAAAGAAAAAGAAGCAAGAGATTTCAACAAAAGATATTCAAATGGCAAAAAACATATTAAAAGGTACTCTACCTCACTGATCAACAACAACAAAAGGCAGAACTAAACAAGAATGGCTAAAATTGGGAAAAGTAGCCAATATCAAGCAGTAGCAAGGATATGGGACAACTCATTTTTCCAACACTGCTGGTGAAAGCAAAATTTCGTATAATAATACAACCACATTGCAAAATCATTTAGCGATATATATTAAAGCCAAACATTCGCAAATCTTATGACCCAGCAATTGAGTCTCTAGATAATCCAATCGAAATGCAAACATGTCACCAAAAGATATGTTCAAAGCAGAATTATTCATAATAGCCAAACCCTGGAAACAATGCAAATATCCATTGACATGGAATGGATAAGTAAATTTGTGATAGATTCATAAAGTAGAATTTATAAGGCAAAGATAATAAATAGAGTCCAGCTCTGTAGAAAAACATACATAAATTGCATGAATATAAGCTGAGTGAAAGAAGCCTGACACAAAAGTGTATACGCTATATGATTCCATTTACATACATGTCTTTTTTTTTTTTTTTTTTTTTTTGAGTGGAAGTCTCACTCTGCCACCCAGGCTGGAGTGCCATGGCATGCTCACGGCCACCGCAGCCTCAACCTACTGGGTTCAGGCGATCTTTCCACCTCAGCCTTCCAAGTAGCTGGAACTACAGACATGCGCTACCACGCCCAGGTAATTTTTTGATTTATTGTAGAGATGAGGTCTCATTAAGTTGCCCAGGCTGGTCTCAGGTAATCCTCTCACCTTGGCCTCCCAAAGTGCTGGAATTATAGGAGTGAGCCACCGTGCCTGGCCTCATATACATTTCTAATAAAACTAATTTATAATGTTAGATGTCAACAGAATGATTACCTTAGCAGAGAAATAATTATTGGTACGGGACATAAAATGGGACTTCAGAAACCCTGGTGATGTACTTACTTTGTCTCTTGAACTGGATGCTGTTATACAGATGTGTTTACTTTGAAAATTCAGGAAATTGGGCACATTATTTGTGTACTTTTCTGCATGAATGTTTTGTAGTACTCCCCATAAAGTTTCTGACACATAATATATTTTTTTATTTATTTATTAATTTTTTTTTTTGAGTTGGAGTCTCACTCTGTCGTCCAGACTGGAGTGCAGTGGCCGCTCCCGGCCACCGCAGCCTCCACCTGCTGGGCTCCAGTGATCCTTCCGCCTCAGCCTTTCGAGTAGCCGGAATTACAGGCACGCACTACCACGCCCGGCTGATTTTTTGATTTATTGTAGAGATGAGGTCTCACTGCCCAGGCGGGTCTCGAACCCGCGGGCTCAGGCAATCCACTCACCTCAGCCTCCCAAAGACGCGGGATTACAGGCTGAGCCACTGAGTCCAGCTTTTTTTTATTTTTTTGAGTTGGGGTCTCATTCTATTACCTAGGTTGGAGTGCACTGGCACGATCACAACTCACCGTAGTCTCCACCTCCTGGGCTCAGGCAATCCTTCCATCTCAGTCTCCTGAGTAGCTGGGACTACAGGCGCACACCACCATGCCCAGCTAATTTTTTTAATGTTTTTGTAGAGACAAGGTCTTGCTATGTTGCCCAGTCTGGTCTTGAACTCCTGGGCTCAAGGAATCCTTCTTCCTAGGCCTCCCAAAGTGCTGGGATTATAGGTGTGAGCCACCACACCAAGTCAAGTATTTGTAAGATAAAGAGATATTTGGAAGGCTGAGGTAGAAGGATCGCCTGAGCCCAGCAGATCGAGGCTGTGGTGGCCAGGAGCATGCCACTGCCCTCCAGCCAGGGTGACAGTGAGATTCCAACTCAAAAAAAAAGAGAAAGAGAAAAAAAAGTAGCAGAATCTGGCAAAATAGGAAGGGGAGCCTTAAGTCTAGATCATCTAAGCTAAAGAAATAAACTGGTACTCCCTGTGTGCCAGGCCTGTGCCTAAATGTAAAGATGTTTGAAAAGACTCAGAGTTCCTTGACTTCAGAGCTAACAGTCTAAAATGCAAAAAAGTTCAAAAAATTTTGGTCAACTATTAGATAGTCTCCAGGTAACCTGGAAAGCTTTGAAGATTGCTGAAAGCTAAGGCAATTTACAAGCAGGAAGTCCACATTCTCTGAGAACCTGTTAAGCAGTAGATCAGACTAAGTTTGAGAACAAAATGAGAGAAAAGGGAGCAGGGTAGCTATGTGTGGTCTGGTGGGTAATCCAGAGAGCACCCGGGGTTCTTCAAATTTCTCACCTGTCTGTGAATCTTGAGTTCATTCATTCATGCAACAATTTTATGAAGGGCCTTCTAGTCACAAAGTAGCAATTCCAATTCCATCTCCCGTTTTATTGACCCTGTGCAACTTCTTTTTTTTTCTTCTTCTTCTTCGTTTTTTTTTTTTGAGTCAGAGTCTCACTGGGTTGCCCAGGTTGGAGTGCAGTGGCATGCCCACGGTCACCGCAGCCTCGACCTGCTGTGTTCAGGTGATCCTTTCGCCTCAGCCTTCCAAGTAGATGAAACTACAAGCACGCCCCACCATGCCCGGCTAATTTTTTTATTTATTGTAGAGAACAGGTCTTGCCAAATTACCCAGGCTGGTCTTGAACCCATGGGTTCATACTCCTCTTGCCTCTGCCTCCCAAAGTGCTGGGATTACAGATATGAGCCACCATGCCCAGCTGACCCTGTGTAACTTCTAAGAGAAAACCAAAACTATTAGGCAATAATGTATCTAATTTCCCTGTTACCCACCAGCAAGCCCTCCCTTAAAATTTTTTTAAATTTTCTTTTTATCTTGGGGGTTCTGAGTCTCACTCCGTCACTCAGGCTGGAGCCCAGTGGTACAATCATGGCTCACTGCAGCCCTCGAACTCCTGGTCTCAGGCCATCCTTCCATCTCAGCCTCCTAAGTAGCCAGGATTAGCACGTACCACCAAGCCCAGCTAATTTTAAAATTTTTGTGAAGATGAGGGTCTCACGATGTTATCCAGGCTGGTCTCCAACTCCTGGGCTCAAGCAATTCTCCCATCTCAGCCTCCCAAAGGTATGAGTCAATTTATCTGTACCCCCCCTCATCTAATCCCCTCCCATACTTACTTTCCTGCTTTCTCAGAGGAAGCTCAGTCTCCCTACAGGCCCACAATTAATCCCTCCATCTGTGATCTAGAACCCATTCCCTCCAGTTTCCTTGAGACCCAGCTCATTAGTTTAATTGTTCCCAAGCCTCTCGTTGCCATTCCAGATAAGCTGTTGGAAAGAAGCCTCTAAATCCTAGCTCTATTTCCTCACTCCTACTTGACTCCCAGCTTGCAGCAGTCTGGCTTCCCACTAAAATTGCTCTGGCTGCTGATCTCACTACGGTCACCAATGACCAACAGACACTTTTCAATTCTTATTTTATGTATTCATTATTTTAAAAACACTTGTGGCACTGGGCGTGGTGGCTCACACCTAAAATCTCAGCACTTTAGGAGGCTTATGTGAGACGATTGCCTAAGCTCACGGGTTTGAGATAGCCTGGGCAGTTTGGTGAGACCTCATGTCTGCAATAAATCAAAAAATTAGCCTGGCGTGGTGGCATGTGCCTGTAGTTCCAGCTACTTGGAAGGCTGAAGCGGAAGGATCACCTGAGCCCAGCAGGTCAAGGTTGCAGTGGCTGTGAGCATGCCACTGCACTCCAGCCTGAGCAACCCAGTGAGACTCCGACTCAAAAATGAATAAATACATACATAAGCAAATAAATAAATAAAATTGTGGTAAGAATTGTAACACGTCCCCCTCTTCCAAGATTCCTAGCTAGAAGTTAAACAGAAACCTTAGACTTATAGCTGCAATTCTAACAAAAGGGAGGAGCTTGAAAGCGAATTTTTCCCAAGAGCTTCCAGAGGAGAACTCAGCCTGGCCTCCACCTTGATTTTGGCCTATCACATCCTGAACAAAGAATCCAGCCACGCTGCACCAGGCTTCTGACCTACAGAATGGTGAGTTAATAAATGAGTGTTAGGTCTGGCATGGAGGCTCACGCCTATAATCCCAGCACTTTGGGAGGCCAAGGTGAGAGGACTACCTGAGCTCACGGGTTCAAGACCAGCCTGGGCAACTTGCCAAGACCTTGTCTCTACAATAAATCAAAAAATTAGCCAGGCGTGGTGGCACATGCCTATAGTTACAGCTGCTTGGAAGGCTGAGGCAGAAGGATCGCCTGAGCCCAACAGGCTGAGGCTGCAGTGGCCGTGTGTGTGCCACTGCACTCCAGCCTGGGCGATAGAATGAGACTCTGACCCAAAAAAAAAACCAAAAAAAGCTTGTGGTGACTTTGACACCGCTCTCCTACATCGCCACTCATCTCTCCCAGTTTATTCTCCATCTCCTGCCCCTAAGTGCGGCTTCCTCTAGGGATCTCCTGATTCTGGACGCTCTCCCGTTCACAAATTCATTCCTGTCTGCGTTTCCAGATCAAACTTTTTTGCTAAGCTACAGACCACTATTCCACACCTTCTCTATCTGAGGATCCTAAGTTCCTCTTCTCCCACAGATGTGTTTGTGCCTTTGTTCTAGGTTGACTTATCCTATTATTGGTACCACCATTGATCCAGTTATACAAATTAGGACTCGGCAACAGGCAACAGACCCTCTTGTGGTTGTTCTGCTTGTTGTACCCTTCACAACTATCTTTGCTTTTTAAATCTACCTTTCCTAGTTAAAAAAAAAAAACAACTAGGAATCTAGACATGATTCTGTCCTTCCCCTTCTCCCTCACTGAGAGACAAGTCTAATTGGTCAGTAACATTTGCTTATTCTGCCTCCTGCATTTCTGCTTGACACCCCCCACTTTTCATTCACAGAACCTGAACGACAGTAACATCCTAATATCTCTCACCCCACCTGGTCTCCATATACTAAACCATGAGTAATTCAAGCCCAGTAATGCCCCTTCCTAAAAACTTTTTTTTGAGTTGGAGTCTCACTCTGTTGCCTGGGCTGGAGTGCAGTGGCACGCTCACAGCCACCGCAGCCCCGACCTGCTGGGCTCAGGTGATCCTTCCACCCCAACCCTCCAAGTAGCTGGAACCACAGGCACATGCCACCACACCCAATTAATTTTTTGGTTTATTGTAGAGATGAGGTCTCACCAAGTTGCCCAGGCTGGTGTCAAACCCCTGGGCTCAAGTAACCCCCTCACCTTGGCCTCCCAAAGTGCTGATTACAGGCTTGAGCCACCATGTCCGGTCACTTCTACTCTTCTTCCTAGCCATACCAGACAGGTCCCAGGAAGGACCATGCTCTTCTGCCATCCTGCCTTTGTAAATACAGTGCCTTCTGCCTGAAGTACCTTTCTACCTCTTGATAACCTATTTCTACTTGAGTCAAATGTTGGCTCTTTGAAGCTTTCCTTGACTGTGTGAGCACAATTGCGGATTCTCTCCTTCACACAACTCTGTAATATGCACATATCTCTATTATAATATTCCTCATATTGTATATTAGTGTAATGATTTGTTTATACATCTGCCTTTCCTAGAATCATAGATCCAGGATTGAGACTATACTCTCCTTTGAAACCCAGGATCAGCTGGGCCTACAACACAGAGATGCACAGTGGTGCATGTCTATAATCACAGCACTTTCGGAGGCAGAGGCAAGAGGATTGCCTGAGCTCAGGGGTTCGAGACCAGCCCAGGCAACATGGTGAGACCTGTCTCTACAATGAAAAAAAAAAATTAGCAGAGCGTGGTGGCGCATGCCTGTGGTTCCAGCCAGAGTCCAGCAGGTAAAGGCTTTGGTGGCCATGAGTGTGCCACTGCACCCCAGCCTGGATGACAGAGTAAGATTCCAACTCAAAAAAAAAAATTTGTGATTCTGGCAAGGCACGGTGGCTCATGCTTGTAATCCCAGAACTTTTTGGGAGGTGGAGGCAAAAGGATTGCCTGAGCCCACAGGTGCGAGACCAGCTTGGGCAACAAGACGAGACCTCGTCTCTATAATAAATTTTTAAAAATTAGCCAGGCATGGTTGTGCGCATCTGTAGTTCCAACTACTTGGAAAGCTGAAGCAAAAGGATCGCCTGAACCCTGCAAGACAAGGCCGTGGTGGCAATGAGCATTCCACTGCGCTCTAGCCTGGGTGACAGAGTAAAGTGAGACTCCAACTCAAAAAAAAAAATTGTGATTCTGGCTGGGCACAGTGGCTCACACCTGAAATCCCAGCATTTTGGGAGGTGGAGGTGCCTGTTATTCCAGCTACTTGAAAGGCTGAGGCAGAAGGATCGCCTGAGTCCAGCAGGTCAACACTGGGTTGGTTGTGAGCATGCCACTGCACTCTAGTCTGGGCAACGGAGTGACACTCCAACTCAAAAAAAAAAAAAAAAAAGAAAAAGGAAAGAAAATATAGTTAAGCTTTATATAGATCATTTCTCTCCTATAATAAATGTTACTTTACATTTTAAGTTATTGTAATTTTTTTTTGAGCCGAAGTCTCACTCTGTCACCCAGGCTGGAGTGTAGTGGCACACTCATGACCAGTGCAGCCTCAACTTCCTGGACTCAGGTGATCCTTCCACCTCAGCCTTCCAAGTAGCTGGAACTACAGGCGCAAACCACCATGTCCCACTAATTTTTTTATTTATTGTAGAGCCAGGGTCTCGCTGTTTCCCAGGCTGGTCTTGAATCTGTTGGATCAGGCAATCCTCTTGCCTCTGCCTCCCAAAGTGCTGGGATTACAGGCGTGAGCCACCGCACCTAGCAAGTTATTGTAATTTTTAAAAATTGTTCTGAAAGACCATATGTTCTTTCACAAGACTTTAGGAAAGCAAACCCTACTTGGTTAACATTTTCAAGTTATTCTTCAACTCTTCTGACAGCTTCACCATTTCACTCTAAATGCTGTCAAAAGTTACCCTCACAAAATTGAATTTAAGAGGCATCACTCAAGGAGCTGGCTTTAGTGGTATCATCAGCTTTCACAGTTTCAACTTCCATTTCCAAAGTTTTAGCTATGGTTTCAGCATTTTCCCAAGAGCCGTCCGACTATCTGCTGGACATTTTGAAGTACAAGTTTTGTCATACTATTCATCACTATCCAGGGGACAAGATGCAAAAACGGACCCAATAAATGTTCTCCCATCTAATCCCACCTATGTTCTCAGATAGCATTCTCCCCACTCTTTAGGCAAACTGCTCTACTCAGGGTCCTGACCTTGCTGAGGTTGCCAACCCCATCAGGAAACCTCTGATTATCCAGTTCTTGTCTTTCGTCAGAGTCCAGCTCAAATCCTACCTCCAAACAATAGCATACATCTGTACCACCCATTTATTGCTTTACTTTTCTCTTTATCTTTCCTGGTATATAAGTATGTTATCTCCCCAACTAGAATTCTAATCTTCTTGAGGCCAGGCACTGCAACAGATCTTTTTTTTTTCTCAGAGTCAAGTAAAACATCTTGCATGGCGCTTAGTCATAAAACCACTTAACATTTATACAGCTTATAACGTGCTAGGTACAATACTAGGGGCTTTCCACATATTAACTCATTTAATTCATGTAATAAACCTATGAATTACTGTCAATACATAAATGCTGCTATTGCCCTAATTGCAGATGACAAAATGTAAACGTAAGTGATTCACTTGCCCACGGTCACAAAACTAGTGGTAGAACTAGGACCTAATCTCAAGTTTGATTGATGCTAAAATTGTCTTCTGGTCATCACTCATACAAGCAGATACTTATGTCCTTTTTTCTTTTTTGGGGAGTGGGGATTGAGTCTCACTCGGTTGCCAAGCCAGAGTGCAGTAGCACACTCATGGCCACTGCAGCTTCCACCTGCTGGGCTCAGGTGATCCTTCCCCCTCAGCCTTCCAAGTAGTTGGAACTACAAGCACACGCCACCACACTTGACTAACTTTTTTTTTTTCTTTTTTGGTAGAGATGAGGTCTTGCCAAGTTGCCAGGCTGGTCTCAAACCCGTGGGCTCAGGCAATCTTCTCACCTCGGCCTCCCAAAGTGCTAGGATTATAGGTGTGAGCCACCGTGCCCAGTCACTTATGCCCTATTTGATCCAGACAGCCCAGAGAACAGCTTGGCCTTCAAAGGTATGGAAAGAAGGCAAATTGTGGTTCAGCAACTTTTCTTTCTCCCACTGACACAGAACTCTTATGTAATGACCTTTGCCTGAAAACCAGAGATAAGCTCTAACCAAATAATTCCAAGTTCCACCAGCGGGCAAGACCCAGTCTCACTCCTGGGTGTCCTAAAATTATCTGTCTTCAGAGTGACTTCTGGACTGTCTTCAGGAGGATGACTCATCAAAATAACCACAAGTCTTCAGGGATCCAGAGAGCAGGGCAGGTCTAGGCCTGAGATAATGGAGAAAACCTTTGCCATGACACCTTCTTGAGCAACCAATACTTACTAAGCTCTGTGAAGGCTGAGGAGTCATAGGGATCATTGGAACAAAGGAAAGGGCAATGGTCAGTGTGTGCACCCAGGTAGCTCTTCGATCCTAGTAGTATTTGAAATCAGGTTGTGTTTGTATAATATCAGTGCCTCAAATTCATAGAGGAGATTCGATTTGACCAGACTCCTTATCTCGCTTGATTTTGTTTTTGTTTTTTGAGTCTGAGTCTCAGTCTGTCATTCAGGCTGAAGTGCAGTGGCATGTCCACCATGGCCCCTGCAGCCTCGACCTGCTGGGCTCAGGTGATCCTCCCGCCTCAGCCTCCCTAGTAGGTAGAACTACAGGCAAGCACCACCACGCCTGGCTAATTTTTTTTTAATTTATTGTAGAGATGATTTTTTTTTTTTTTTTGAGTCAGAGTCTCTGTCACCAGACTGGAGTGTAGTAGCACACTCACAGCCACCATAGCCTCGACTTGCTGGGCTCAGGTGATCCTTCTGCCTCAGTCTCCCAAGTAGCTAGAACTACAGGCATACACCACCATGCTCGGCTAATTTTATGATTTATTATAGAGACGCAATCTCACCAAGTTACCTAAGCTGGTCTTGAACTCATGAGCTCAGGCAAACCTCTCACCTCTGCCTCCCAAAGTGCTGGGATTACAGGCGTGAACCACCACACCCGGCTCAAGGATCCCACTTTAAAGACATGTAAACCAGGCTCAGACATGTTACAAGACACAGTTAATAAACGGTGTATCCAGGGTTAGAACTCGAGCCTTCCAACTCATTAATTAGCATGCTTTTTCAACTATACTACAAGTCTCTCAATCGTTCGATTTAATATGTGCTATTTCTGTCTTGTCATGTGGCAGACTGGCATCTTCAGTCCCTTGCTCTAACCAGTTGAATCAAAATCCCGAAGTTTTTGGGACAACTCTAATCTGAAGTCATAGTTGTTCTCTTCTGGAAAAAGCTGAAAAATAGATATGTGTGCTGACTGTTCCAAGAGGGAGACTTTAGATGAATCTCCTGCCACTTTTGGAAAAACAAATTTGATCCCTTGTTCTAATGCTAATGGATCATGACTTCATCACAGTAGTGGGGGGTCAACATTATTTATATTATGGAGATGATGTATAGAAAGAACATGGGATAGAAAATCCAATTGTCCTTTCTTTTTTTGAGTTGGAGTCTGACTCTGTCACCCAGACTGAAGGGCAGTGGCACACTCACGGTCACCGCAGGACTCAGGCGATTCTTCCACTTCAACCTTCTAAGTAGTTTGACCCACAAGCATGTGCCATCACGTCCAGCTAATTTTTCTTGATTTATTGTAGAGATGAGGTCTCGCCAAGTTGCCCAGGCTGGTCTGGAACTCGTGGGCTCAGGCAGTCCTCTCACCTTGGCCTCCCAAAGTGCTAGGATTACAGGCGTGAGCCACCTCACCTTGCCACCCCATGTACTTTAAGTAACTTCACGCAACTCTAAGAGTTAAGTACCTTCATTATCTCCATTCCACAGATGAGAATGCTGAGGCTAAAGTAACTTCCCTTAGGTTATAATGTTGGGAAGTAGAGCAGCCAGGATTCAAACCCAGGCAATCTAGCTCTATCACCCATATTCTCAATTTCTGAGTCTTTGTTTCCTGTTGCATAAAATGGAGATAATATTAACAGTTGCCCTACCTAAAGAACCAGAATTATATAAGTGTGTATGGAAGCATTTCTAATAAACTATAAACCAATAAAGGTCAGTGTATGAAATCCAAAGCTAATATTGACAAGCTAATATTAACTGCACTCAAGTGTAGATTTCCTTGTCCCCTTTCCACTTCATATCAGAAATCAAATGTATTGTGTAAAGCCCATGCTCCTTGGTTTTTTTTTTTTCCTTTTGCTAATAAATAAGAATCACCCATGTTTCTTTTAGAAGAACAATGGATCTTGCTATCTAGGAATTTCTTAACTTCTTCCTCTATCCTGATTTTTGTTTTGTCTGTTTTGTTTTGTTTTGAGTCATAGTCTCACTCTGTTCCCCAGGCTGGAGTGCGGTGGCATACTCATGGCCACCGCAACCTCGACCTGCTGGGCTCAGGAGATCCTTCTGCCGCAGCCTTCCAAGTAGCTGGAACTACAGGCATATGCCACCACGACTGGCTAATTTTATGATTTATTGCAGAGACGAGGTCTTGCCAAGTTGCCCAGGCTGGTCTCAAACCCCCTGAGCTCAGGCAATCCTCTTACCTCTCCTTCCCAAAGTGCTAGGATTACAGGCATGAGTCACCACATCTGGCTTATTTATTTATTTATTGAATTTTTTGGATTTATTGTAGAGACAAGGTTTGGCCAAGTTGCCCAGGGTGGTCTCAAACCCCTGGACTTGGGCAATCCTCTTGCCTCAGCCTCTCAAAGTGCTGGGATTACAGGTGTGAGCCACTGAGCCTGGCTGAAAATTTCTTTATCTAGTGATAAAGATCTGATGTTTATATTAACTAGCATTCTCTGATCACTTTGTCTAGGTAGGCATCCGGATAGGAATTTTACATGCTTTGTCAGTTAATCCTCATAATAATCCAGAGATAAAAGCTATCATTATTCTCATTTTCCAAATAAGAAAATTTAGAAATTATAAATAATTTGCCCAAGGTGACATCACTAGTGGGTGAATATGCTCAGGTCTATTTTGGCTCAAAGCTTAACAGCTATCCCTCATCTACTGCCACGCCCAGGTACAACCAGGATTTACATCAGTTTCTACATTTTCTTTGCTATCAGGCCTCTACCTCCAGCTGCTTCTTCCTTTAGTGACCATATTTTTTCTTTGAGTTGGAGTCTCACTCTGTCACCCAGACTGGAGTGCAGTGGCCACTCCCGGCCACGGCAGCCTCGACCTGCTGGGCTCTGGCAATCCTTCCGCCTCAGCCCTT
>NW_007249757.1:127084-131250 GCF_000164805.1 Carlito syrichta | reverse complement strand
AGCACTTTGGGAGGCTGAGGGAAGAGGATTGCCTGAGCCCATGGGTTCAAGACCAGCTTGGGCAACATGGCGAGACTTCATCTCTACAATAAATCAAAAAAATTAGCCAGACGTGGTGGCGTACACCTCCTGTAGTTCCAGCTACTTGGAAAGCTGAAGCGAAAGATCACTTGAGCCCAACAGGTAGAGGCTATGGCAGCTGTAAGCGTGCCACTGCACTCTAGCCTGCGTGACAGAGTGAGACACCGACTCAAAAAAAAAAAAAAGAAATTCTCAATACACAAATTTTTAAAACTAATTTAAAAATCTGCATCCTATAGCAGTTTAGGGATGTGTCCCACTGTATATTTTGCTTCCATAAGTAGAAAACAGAATATAGGCCAGGTGCAGTGACTCAGGCCTGCAACCCTAGCAAAAGATGAAAGGAAGAAAAGTTTTCTTTTTTTCCCTTTTAAAACAGAGGCCCACGCCAGGCGTGGTGGCTCAAGCCTGTAATCCCAGCACTTTGAGAGGTGGAGACAAGAGGATTGCCTGAGCTCAAGGGTTCAAGACCAGCCTGAGCAACGTGGCGAACCCTCATCTCTACAGTAAATCAAAAAATTAGCCAGGCATGGTGGCACATGCCTATAGTTCCAGCTGCTTGGAAGGCTGAGGCAGAAGGACTTCCCGAGCCCAGCAGGTTGAGGCTGCAGTGGCATGAGCATGTCACTGCACTCCAACCTGGGTGACAGAGTGACACTCCAACTCAAAAAATAAAATAAAATAAAAGAGAAGTCCTTGCTTCGATTAGTTTAAATGTTTGTCCCCTGGAAAGCTCATGCTGAAACTTATCCCCAAGGTGGCAGTATTGAGAGGCGGGGCCTTAATAGGTGACCAGATCATAAGGCAGCAGAGTCCTCAGGGTTGGATTAATTCACTCACGGGTTTATAAGTTACTGGAGTCATAGGTTATCTTGAGAGTGGGACTGGTGGCTTTATAAGAAGAGGAGAGACTTGAGCTCAGTCCCCTCAACATGCGATGCCTACACAGCCTCAGGTTCTGCACAGTCCCCACCAGCAAGAAGGCTCTCAACAGATGTGGTCCTTAGACTTCTCAGTCTCCAAAACTGTAAGAAATAAATTCCTTTCTTTACAAATTGTTGTTATAAGCAACAGATAACGAACTAAGAGAGTCCTCAAAGCATCCCTTTGAAATATCCTACTCTAAGCATCCCTGGATTTTCTTAGGAAGAGAAGGGGAGGAAAAGAGCAGTTCATCTGTTCTCTTAAGGGAAGGTATATTGTTTTGCCTCGCCTTTCTAACGTCTCAGCAGTTTACACTGCTGGTCCTCCCAGGGAGAACAAAAAAGAAGGTACAATCCCTAAACTTCATATGCAGAAATAGTCTTCAAATACATTTATTCAACACTTTTTTTTTGAGTCAGCATTTCACTCTGTTGCCCAGGCAGGAGAGTAGTGACACGCTCATGGCCACGGCAGCCTCAACCTGCTGGGCTCAGGCGATCCTTCCGCCTCAGCCATCCAAGTAGCTGCAACTACAGGCACGCACCACCAAGCCCAGCTAATTTTTTGATATACCATAGAGACGAGGTCTCGCCAAGTCGCCCAGGCTGGTCTCAAATTCCTGGGCTTAGGCAATTCTCTCGCCTCAGCCTCCCAAAGAGCTGGGACTACAGGCTTGAGCAAAAGTTGACCTCATTCAACACGTTTATTGAGGATAATTATTGTATGTTAGGCTCCCAGCACTCACCAATCCTCCTTCCTCCCATCTACATGCATGATCAAGAATACTCAAAAGCAGTAAACAAAAAAGACAAGATCATTCTACACGGGGGAGAGGAGAGGAGGGAAAAAAAAGGATGATTGCTGAAAACAAAAAAAAAGTATCAGATGGGTATAAATGCTACAAAGAACAAAAGAGTGATTTAACTGAGAGAATCTGGTATTTACATAGATGATCATTAAAGGCTTCTTTTTTTTTTTTTGAGTTGAAGTCTTACTCTGTCGCCCAGGCTGGAATACAGTGGTACACTCACTGCATCCTCGACCTGCTGGGCTCAGGCGATCCTTTCACCTCAGCCTTCCAAATAGCTGGAACCACAGGCATGTGCCACCATGCCCAGCTAATTTTTATTTTTTTATTGTAGAGATGAGGTCTTACCAAGTTGCCCAGGCTGGTCTCGAACCCCTAGGCTCAGGCAGTCTCCCAAAGGGCTGGGATTAGAAGTGTGAGCCATTGCACCTGGCAAAGGCTTTTTTGATAAGATGACACCTAAATTAAAAGAAGGAACTGCCCATGTGAAGACTGGTGTAGAGGATGCAAAGGGAATAGCTAATGTGAAAATCCTAATGCAGGAATCAGGCATTATAGCTGAAGTTGGCAAATTTTTTCTGTAGAGCCACATAGTAAATCTTTTAGGCTTTGTAAGTGACAGAGTCTCTTGTCACATATTCTTCCGTTCAGTTCTTGTTGTTTTATAATCCTTTAAAAATATAAAATTCAGGTCGGGCGTGGTGGCTCACACCTGTAATCCCAGCACTTTGGGAGATGAGTCCAGAGGATTGCCTTAGTTGAAAGGTTCAAGACTAGCCTGGGCAACTTGACAAGACCTCGTCTCTAAAATAAGTCAAAAAATTAGCCGGGCGTGGTGGCACACACGTCTGTGGTCCCAGCTACTTGGAAGCCTGAGGCGGGAGGATCCCCTGAACCCAGCAGACAGAGGTTGCAGTGGTCATGAGCATACCACTGCACTCCAGCCTGGGCGACAGAGTGAGACTCCGACTCAAAAAAGAAAATGTAAAAGTCGGTCTTAGCTCTGTATAAAAATAGACGGTTAGCAAAACTTGACCCTTGCCTTAGTTGTCTAACCCCTGCTTCAGAGGCACATGCAATCTACTGCAGCCAGAGGGCAACTGAATCAGGGAGAAAGCAATACAAGGTGAGGTCTAAAAGGCAGGCAGTAGCAGATTAGGTAGGGGGCCTTTTAGGCTAAATTAAGATTCCTGATTTGCTTTCTAGGTTTGATGGGAATCCCCTGGAGAGTTTAAGCAGGGCTGAGACATGATCTGATTTATGTTTTTAAAAGATCACCTTGGCTCTGCCTAAAGAACAAACTGTGGTGGGGCGAGGAGTGAAAATAGACAGATTAGGAGGCTGGCTATTATATCATCCGGGCAGGAAAGGACAAGGGTGATGGTGGCAGAGAAGGAAATAAATGAACAGGAACTTTTTACCTTCAGTAAAAAGTTCTGGTTATCATGTTTTTTTCTTTGCCTTTTCCCACATGTTCTAATATGTTTATCATTAATTTTTTTTTTTTAAATCACGGAGGGATTCTTGAAATTTTACTTTAAAATAAAAGAGTAGGCTGGGAGTGGTGGTTCACACCTATAATCCCAGCATTTTAGAAGGCCAAGGTGGGAGGATTGCTGGAGACCAGCGTGGACAACACAGGGAGACCTTGTCTCTACAAAAAAAATCAAAAAATTAGCCAGGCGTGGTGGCGTGCACCTATAGTCCCAGCTACTTGGAAGGCTGAGGCAGAAGGAACACCTGAGCCTTGAAGGCTGAGGCTATGGTGAGCCATGATTGTGCCACTGCATTCCAGGCTGGGCAACACAGTGAGACTCCAACTCAAAAAAAAAAAAACAACAGAGTAATGTAAAGGCTTAGGTTGCCCTATAAATATGTAAGTTTAATACATAGGAAAATCTTGGTTAGTCAAATTTTCAGCAATATTTTGATGTGTTTGATTTATAGATATTTGATTTATAGCTATTTCCCTCTCTTCTTAGTGAAATGATTTTTTTCTATGGGTTTCTGATGTTAATTATTTTCCCCCTTTCTCCTAAATGCATGAAAAAGTATACTCAAAATGTTCTTTTAATTTCAGAGAGAACTGTAGTCAACCAAAAGATGACTGTTTGCTCTTTCAAAATCTGAGAAACTTCCAACATCCCTTGGCAACATACCCTTTTCTCTCAAAGCTTTCATCATGAGGAAATTGTAAACACAGGTAGGTCTCACACTACCTAAACTCATTTTCTTGTTGTTGTTTTTTTTCTTTGATAGAAATACTGCTTAAAGTTCATAAAGTATAAATTTAGTTTGGGCAGCCAGGCTTGGTGGCTCAGCCTGTAATCCCGCGCCTTTGGGAGGCTGAGGT
>NW_007249757.1:106029-127055 GCF_000164805.1 Carlito syrichta | reverse complement strand
AGGTCGAGGCTGCGGTGGCCGGGAGCGGCCACTGCACTCCAGTCTGGGCGACAGAGTGAGACTCCAACTCAAAAGAAAATAATAATAAAAATAAAAAATAATAATAATAAATTTAGTTTGGGCACATTTTGTATATTTGTTAAGAGTTTTGAAAAGTTTGGGGAAAGTCAGGCATGGTGGCTCAAGCCTGTAATCCCAGTACTTTTGGAGGCCAAGGTGCAAGGATTGCCTGAGCTCAGGGGTTCTAGACCAGCCTGGGCAACTTGGTAGGACCCCATCCCTACAACAGATCAAAAACTTAGCCGGGTATAGTGGCGCAGTGTCTGTAATTCCAACTACTTGAAAGGCTGAGGTGGAAGAATCTCCTGAGCCCAGCAGGTCGAGGCTGCGGTGGCTGTGAGCTTGCCACTACACTCCAGCCTGGGCGACAGAGTGAGACTCTAACTCAAAAAATAAAAAATAGAAGTTTGAGGAAAAAAATAACAGACACACAGAGTTCCAATAGTGGCTATCATTAGGTGTAGGGAGATAAGATGGGAGCTTCATGGGTTGGGTCTCTTGAAACCACTCTGAGACCAAAATTTACATGCAAGTAATTTATTGGGGGAGGGCACAACTGGCAAATATAATTTCAATGAAAGGAAGAAGTCTGGAATAGTTAGAGGGAGACATTGACCCCTATTGCGGTTGCAGCTGAGGACTTAGTTTATCTGTGATGAGAGGTGGAGCTGGAATGTCCCCTCAGTCATATCCTTAAATCAGCCAGTAACTAACTGGCTGTGGGCTCCTGGGAGCACAACCTTGGGTGAGGCAATTCTCTATATCCTACAACAATGCCCAGTTTGGGGGCAGGGGGCAGGGGGCGGGGGCGACAGTGCAGAAATCAACTGCTAAAATTCCCAGCAGCTGAGGGTTGGGTACAACATCCATGAAGCTGGGATTTGGACTGGAATACCATAGTACCCACTACAGAGAGATGCTAAGGTATTCTCATACAGTCATTTTTATTGTTTATCATCATACAGTGTTTTACCATGGGCATACAGTATTTTTGTTAAAATATTATAGTAAGTTTTAGTATACTAAATGTACTAATTAACATGTTAATTAGTATTTTCATTAAAATACTAATTTTTGCCATGGAATATAGAATTTTACCACAAATACAGAGTATTTTTTTTATTAAAAATAAACAGAGTTCATGTTCAAATATTTGGGAACTTTTTTTTTTAATACTGCTGGAAAAGCAATTTGAGTGCCATTTCAATTGTGTATCTTTTTTTTTTTTTTTTTGAGTCGGAGTCTTACTCTGTCACCCAGGATGGAGGGCAGTGTCATGCTTCTGGCCACCGCAGCCTCGACCTGCTGGGCTTAGGCGATCCTTCCGCCTCAGCCTGCCAAGTAGCTGGAACTACAGGCACGCACCACCACACCGGGCTAATTTTTTGATTTATTGTAAAGATGAAGTCTCACCAAATTGCCCAGAATGGTCTTGAACCCCTAGGCTCAGGCAATCCTCTCACCTTGGCCTCCCAAAGTGCTGGGATTACAGGCTGAGTCACCGTGCCCAGCCTCAACTGTGTATCTTTACACAGCTGATGATTAAACCTGAGTCATTTTTCACTCTTCCTTCTCCTTTATCAAATCCTATGGCTCCTGTGATAGGAAATAGTTCATCTATCTTTTTATGTCACTGACACCAATTCTGGTCCCTACTTTCATCTTTTCAAACTTAAAAGGTCTCTCATATCCAGTTTTAAATTGTTATGGGGGGATGGGAAGATGTTCATGGCATGTCTTGTGTTAATTCCTTAAATAGTCTTTGAAAGCCTATGCGAGGCTGAGGGGAAAACACTGAGCCAGAAGATACAATCCCACTATCCCTTTTTTTTTTTTTTTTTTGAGTAGGAGTCTCCTCTCTATCACCCAGATTGGAGTGCAGTGGCACACTCACAGCCACCCCAGCTTCCACCTGCTGTGCTCAATTGATCCTTCCTCCTCAACCTTCCAAATAGCTGGAAACACAGGTGCACACCACCACACCTGCTTAATTTTTTGATCTGTTGTAGAGATGAGGTCTCGCCAAGTTGCCCAGGCTCGTCTCCAACCTCTGGGCTCAGGCAATCTTCTGGCCTTCACCTCCCAGAGTGCTGGGGTTACAGGCATGAGCCACCGCATTCAGCTATAATCCCTCTATCTCTTATGAACATTAATTTCAAGTGAGTGACACTGCAAATAATCAATTCCATGATAATTTCATGGCAGTTGTGATAAAAATGCTATGAACAACCACCAGACATATGACACCACAGAATGGTGGGACCTGGTTTAGGGGGTTGGAAAGGGGTTTTCTGGAGTAAGATGAGCTTTAAAGAACAAAAGGATGAAGTATAAAGGAAGTATGTTCCATGCAAGGAAAATATCATGCTTCTTCCCACCTTTATGATTTGAAGTAAAAGGTGGTACATTCATCAAACTAAAGGAGCAAGTCAGTAACCAGGCGCTGGAGCTCAGAGTTTAACTGGGAAACAGAAGGGGGTAGAGGAGGAAGGGAAGGGCAGTACAAGGCCTTAAGAAGTGGGGTTTTATTTTACTTTGTGTGTGTGTGTGTGTGTGTGTGTGTGTGTGTGTGTGTGTGTGTGTTTGTGTGTGTGTGTGTGTGTGTGTGTGTGTGTGTGAGTTGGAGTCTCACTCTGTTGCTCAGGCTGGAGTGCAGTGACAAGCTTCCAGCCACCACAGTCTCGACCTGCTGGGCTCAGGTGATCCTTCTGCCTCAGCCTTCCAAGTAGCTGGAACTACAGGCACATGCCACCATGCCTGGCTAATTTTTTTGATTTATTGTAGAGATGAGGTCTCGCCAAGTTGCAGGGGCTGGTCTTGAACCCATGGGCTCAGACAATCCTCTCACCTTGGTCTCCCAAAGTGCTGGGATTATAGGCATGAACCGCCACACCCAGCCCTATTTTACTTAAAAAAAAAAAATCTTCATTTTGAAATAATTTCAGTATTACAAAAATGTTACAAAAAAGAATTCTGCTTTATTTTTCACTTATATTCTCCAAATATTAACATCTTATATGATCCCAGTATAATTATCAAAATCAAGAAATTAACATTGATTCAATACTATTACCTAATTTACAGACCTTATTTTACCAACTGACCTACTAATGTCTCACCCAACAATCCAATCCAGAATGACACACTGCATTTACTAGACAAGTTTCAATGATCTCTTTTAATCTGGGGCAGTTTCTCACTCTTTGTCTTTCCTGACCTTAACATTTTGGACGAGCACTGGCCAGTTATTTGATAGAATGTCCCTCAATTTTATCTGATGTTTCCGCATGATCAAATTCAGGTCATACATTTTTTTGGCAATAACACCACGGAAGTGATGTGTCCTTGTCAGCACATCAGGTCAGAAAGAACATGATGTGTATTTGTCTAATTGTGGTTACTTCGTTTTGATCACTTATTAAGGTAGTATCTGCCAAATTTCTCCACTACTATATTTCCTTTTTTACTTAAATATCCTTGGGTAGATACTCTCTATGTGAATATTCTGTGTCTTAACATTCAGTCACCAATTTTAGCATCTATTTAATCACTCTTTTTTTTTTTGAGTTGGAGTCTCACTCTGTCACCCAGACTGGAGTGCAGTGGCCACTCCTGGCCACTGCAGCCTCGACCTGCTGGGCTCTGGCAATCCTTCCGCCTCAGCCTTCCAAGTAGCTGGAACTACAGGCGCGCACTACCACGCCCAGCTAATTTTTGATTTATTGTAGAGACGAGGTCTCGCCAAGTTGCCCAGGCAGGTCTCGAACCCGCGGGCTCAGGCAATCTACTCACCTCGGCCTCCCAAAGCGCTAGGATTATAGGCTGAGCCACCAAGCCCGGCCTATTAATCATTCTTACCTGCACCAATTATTCTTGTGGTGTTTGCAAATGCTTTTTTTTTTTTTTTTGAGTCAATCTGTCTCTGTCACTCAGGCTGGGGTGCAGTGTCACACTACACTCATGGTCACCGCAGCCTCAACCTGCTGGGCTTAGGGGATCCTTCACCTCAGCCTCCCTAGTAGCTGGAACTACAGGTGTGTGCCAGACAACCAGCTAATTTTGATTAATTGTAGAGACAAGATCTCACCAGGTTGCCCAGGCTGGTCTCGAACCCCTGGACTCAAGCAATATTCTCACCTTGGCCTTCCAAAATGCTGGGATTACTGGAGTGAGCCACCATGCCCAGCCTACAAATGCTCATTTTCTATTGCTTCTACATTAGTTGGAATGCTAGCACTAGGAAGTTTTTCCTTCTTTCCTGACTTATTCATTTATTTTCAACAGTATAGATTCATGGATTCATATATATTCCATGGATTATAATTCATTATTATTATTTTGCTCAAAATATCACAGATTTGGCTACTGGAGTCCTGTCAAGTTGGCTTCTGGGTCCTTTTGACATGATCTCAACATTTTTTAAGACTAGTCAAATACAGTAGTGAGGAAGAAGGAAACAGTAAAACAAGGAGTTGGATCTGAAACTGACTGTGAACGATCAATTCAGACAACTCGCTGTCTTCACACCAGCTTCCCATCATTTTTTGAGCACTTTCCTATCTGGCACCACAGTTTGTTCCGGGCTCATGTACTTTTCCTGCTGCAGCCTGGAGTCAGCAATTTCTCCAAAGAGTCCTGTTCCCCTTTACTGGAGATAATACTAGGTGGTGCTCATTGCTTCTGGGGTGTCGCTGTCTAATGCCCTCATCAGATAGAGCTAGAAAACATGGCCAGGCGTGGTGGCTTATGCCTTTAATCCCAGCACTTTGGGAGGCCGAGAAAGGAAGACTGGTTAATTGAGTGAATAATCATCTTCAGACTTACCAATATTTCAGCAAGAGGGTCCAAAATTAGATATAATACCCTCACAAAGGCCTGACTCCCGAGGTAGAAGAAAACTACTTGTGCTGAATATCCATTCTCCCAAAAAGGTGTGTCCTGGTCTGTCTATTATGTATACTTTCTCTTCTATCAATTCATTGATCTAACTCAAGACTCAAAACCCAGGTGTTATAAAATAGAGCTAAACATTTGACTATAACAATGAAATTTCAATTCACATCTATCAGATTGTCAAAAATTAATACCTATTAATTGCCTATCCCTGGCAGGGGGTAAGTGGAAGCGGAAGCCTTTGTTCCTCATCTCTCAAATGGACCAATGGGGTCTAGGTGAGGTGTTTCTTTTCTTTTTTTTTTTTCAGTCGGAGTCTCACTCCATCCCCCAGGCTGGAATGCAGTGGCACACTCACAGCCACCACAGCCTCAACCTGCTGGGTTTAGGTGATCCTTCCACCTCAGCCTTCCAAGTAGCTGGAACTACAGGCATGTGTCAACACGCCTGGCTAATTTTTTGATTGACTGTAGAGATGACATCTCCCCAAGTTGCCCGGGTTGGTCTCAAACCTGTGAACTCGGGCAATCCTCTCACCTCGGCCTCCCAAAGTACTGGGATTATAGGCATGAGCCACTGCGCCCGGCCTATTTTATTGTAGATATGAGGTCTCACCATGTTACCCAGGCTGGTCTCGAACCCAAGGGCTCAGGCAATCTACTCTCCTAGGCCTCCCAAAGTGCTGGGATTATAGGCATGGGCCACTGCACTCCGCCTAAGGTAAGATGTTTCTAACCCCAAGCAGGCATTCAGAAAAGGCTGACGCTTTCCCTTTCTCTTTACATATACTCTTCCTTCAATAACCAATTCAGGCCAGGCGTGGCCTGAGCCCACGGGTTCAAGACCCGCCTGGGCAACTTGAGGAGACCTCATCTCTACAATAAATCAAAAAATTAGCCGGGCATGGTGGCACACACCTGTAGTTCCAGCTACTTGGAAGGCTGAGGTAGAAGGATTGCCTGAGCCCAGCAAGTCGAGGCTGCAGTGGCCGGGAGCATACCACTGCACTCCAGCCTGGGCGACAGAGTGAGACTCTGACTCAAAAAATAATAATAATAATAAAAGCTTTTGAGTCATCATTCTTCATTTGTACCAAGGATTTTTGTAAATTTAATTTAAAAATTTTAAACTACAAAATGCATGCCCCTGGCGAAAAATGAAAACATAATGGAATAAAATTAAAAGTAGGCTCCTCTCCTCATATTCAGTTTCACTATCCAGAGATAATAATTTTAGCAATTTCCTATGTATCGTTCTAGAACTCCTTCTTACATCCACAAGCTAAGCTTTATTTAAAAATATATATATATATATAGGCCAGTGCAGTGACTCAAGCCTGTAACCCCAGCACTTTGGGAGGCTGAGGCGAGAGGATTGCCTGCGTCCAGGGGTTCAAGACCAGCCTGGGCAACTTGGTGAGACCTCATCTCTACAATAAATCAAATAAAATAGCATGCACCTGTAGTTTCAGCTACTTGGACGGCTAAGGTAGAAGGATCACTTGAGTCCAGCACATGGAAGCTGCGGTATCCATAAGCGTGCCATTGCACTCCAGCCTGGGAGACAGAGTGAGACTCCAATAAAAAAAAAAAAAGTCAATAAGATAAGACTGTAAATACTACTATCTCTTCCATGCTTTTTCCACTAAACAACACACAAGTAGTATTTATTAGTTTCAGTGCTTGGTAAATATCCTACCTTCTTTAAGTTATTGAGGGTATTTCTGTCTTTTCTTTATGCTATCTTCATCATCTAAATAGTATCTAGAACATAAGTATATGTTCAAAAAATATTTGCTAAGAAATGTACTTCCTTTTGAGGAATTGCCTTCATTGACGGGTATATTGACCACCCTTAGTCAAGTGGCAAAGAAGACTTATTAGATACTCTCTCCTTAGATTTGATTGATTGTTTTTGAGTCAGAGTGTCACTCTGTTGTCCAGGCTGGAGTGCAATGGCATGATCATGGCTACCACAGCCTCAACCTGCTGGGCTCAAGTGATCCTCCCGCCTCAGCCTTCCAAATAGCTGGAATTACAGGTGCACGCCCCTACATCTGGCCAAATTTTGAAAAATTTATTGTAGAGATTAGGCCAGGCATGATGGCTCATGCCTATCATCCCAGCACTTTGGGAGGCTGTAGAGAGAGGACTGGCTGAACCCACAGGTTCGAGACCAGCCTGGGCGATTTGGTGAGACCTCATCTCTACAATAAATCAAGAAAAATAAGCTGGGCATGGTGGTGCATGCCTGTAGTTTCAGCTACTTGGAAGGCAGAGGCAGAAGGATCACCTGAGCCCAGAAGGTCAAGGCTGCAGTGGCCATGAGAGTGCCACTGCACTACAGCCTGGGCAACAGTGAGATTCTCACTCAAAAAAAAAATTTATTGTAGAGATGAGGTCTTGTCATGCCTAAGGTGGTCTTGGGCTCAGGCAATCCTCCCGCCTTGGACTCCCAGAATGCTAGCATTATAGGCTTAGGCCACTGCGTCCGGCCCCTCCTCAGATTTTGAACTGTGAGCATAATAAAATCAGTTGGAGTTTATTTATTCCAATGCCATGAGACACATGAGAAGATGGAATGAGTTCCTGCTACCAAGATTCTCCAGGGTGTGCTATTTGACTGTTCCCAGCTTGATTCTCCTGCCTTACCTTGAACCCGTGAGCTCACCCATGTCCTGCCAATGCATTTCCTTCTTGCTTAGGTTAGCTCTGGGTTTCTCAACCTCAGCACTATTATACTTTAGGCTATGTAACTCTTTGTTCTGAGGGGCTGTCCTGTGCACTGTAGTATGTTTAGCAATATTCATGGTCTCTACCCATCAGATGCCAGCAACATCCTTAGTGTAATTATCAACGATGTCTCCAGACATTGCCAAATATCCCCTAGGGGGGATATAATTAGCTAGAGTTGATTACTGTGAAACAAAAAATTCTAACTGGTAGATACTACATCTTGGGCAATTTTTCATTACTGGCTTATATAGAAATGTCTCATTTGTTTAACAGCTCAGCTATATGTTACATGTATAAGTCATAAGTTACTGAATCAGTTGACTAATAATGGATTGTAAGGTTGTATCTGGTGTTACTTTGAAATAACAGCTTTACAGAGATATAATTCACATACTATATAATTCATTCAGTTAAAGTGAACAATTCAGCTGGGCTCGGTGGCTCAGCCTGTAATCCTGCACTTTGGGAGGCCGAGGTGAGTGGATTGCCTGAGCCCGTGGGTTCAAGACCCGCCTGGGCAACTTGGTGAGACCTCATCTCTACAATAAAATCCAAAATTAGCTGGGCATGGTAGCACGCGCCTGTAGTTCCAGCTACTTGGAAGGCTGAGGCGGAAGGATCGCCGGAGCCCAGCAGGTCGAGGCTGCGGTGGCCGGGAGCAGCCACTGCACTCCAGTCTGGGTGACAGAGTTAGACTCCAACTCAAAAAAAAAAAAAAAAACAAATAAAGTGAACAATTCAGCTAGGCTTGGTGGCTCAGCCTGTAATCTCAGCACACAGGAAGGCCGAGGCAAGTGGATTGCCTGAGCCCATGGGTTCGAGACCAGCCCAGGAAACTTGGTGAGACTTCATCTCTGCAATAAATAAAAAATTAGCTGGGCGTGGTGGCACTTGTAGTTCCAGCTACTTGGAAGGTTGAGGCGGAAGGATCGCCGGAGCCCAGTAGGCCGACGCTGGAGTGGCCGTGAGTGGGCCACTGCACTCCATCCAGCCTGGGCAACAGAGTTGAGACTCCAACTCAAAAAAAATAAAAATAAAAAATAAAGTGAACAATTCAGAGTTGTGTGACCATCACTATAATCAATTGTAGAGCGTTTTTACCACACAAAAAGAAACCCCACACGCCTTACTTGCCACCCCCAAATCTCTAACTGCCCTAGACATAGGCAACCACTAGTCTATTTTCTGTCTCTGTAGATCTGCCTAGAAATTACAGAATATGTGGTCTTTGGCTCCTGTCATATAGCAAAATGTTTTCAAGCTTCATCCATGTTATAGCATACTTCATTCCTTTTTATTGTCAAATAATACTCCATGGTATAGACATACATTTTATTGATCCATTCATCAGTTGATGTATATTTGAGTTGTTTTTATTTCTTGGCTATTATAAATAATGCTGCTGTGATCGTTCACATACAAGGGTTTGTGTAGGCATATGTTTTCATTTTTCTTGGATATATACCTAAGGATGGAATTACTGGGCATATATGGTAATTCTATGTTTAACATTTTGAGAGGCTGGGCATGGTGGCTCATGCCTGTAATCCCAGTACTTTTGGGAGGCGGAGGCAAGAGGATTGCCTGAGTCCAGAGATTCAAGACCAACCTGGGCAACTTGGCAAGACCTCTTTTCTAAAATAAATCAAAAAATTAGCCAGCCATGGTGGCACACACCTGTGATTCCAGCTCCTTGGAAGGCTAAAGTAGAAGGATTGCCTGAGTCTAGCAGTGGCCGTGAGTGTGCTACTGTACTCCAGCCTAGGCAACAGAGTGAGACTCCTACTCAAAAAAATAAAAAATTGAAGCCGGGCTCAGTGGCTCAGCCTGTAATCCCACACCTTTGGAAGGCTGAGGCGAGTGGATTGCCTGAGCCCGCCGGTTCGAGACCCGCCTGGGCAACTTGGCGAGACCTCATCTCTACAATAAATCAAAATGAGCCGGGCGTGGTAGCGTGTGCCTGTAGTTCCAGCTACTTGGAAGGCTGAGGCGGAAGGATCGCCGGAGCCCAGTAGGTCGAGGCTGCGGTGGCCGGGAGCGGCCACTGCACTCCAGTCTGGGCGACAGAATGAGACTCCAACTCAAAAAAAAAATTGAGAAATTGCCAGACTGTTTTTCAAAGTACCTCACCATTTTGTCTTACCGCCATTAGTGTATGAGGGTTTCAATTTCTTCACCCTCAATGCATGTTATTGGTGAAGTAGTATGTCACTGTGATTTTGATTTGCATTTTCCTGATAACTAATGATGGTGAACATTCTTCATGTGCTTATTGGTCATTTGTATATCTTCTTTGGAAAAATGTCTATTCAGATCCTTTGTTTTTCAATTGACTTTTCTTTTCATTATAGAGTTGTAGAGATTATTTTATGTATTCCCTTTCCAGAATATGATTTCCAGAAATGTTCTTCCCATTCTGACATGTCTTTTCTGGACAGAATCCTTTCTGGCAAAGCACAAAAGTTGTTAATGTTTTGATGAAGTCCAACTTACCTGTTTTCCCCTTTGTTACTTGTGCTTTTGCTTTCATATCTAAGAAACAGTCTAACCTCAGGTATGTAGATTTAAGGTTGTTTTTCTTTTAGGAGTTTTAACGTTTCAGCTCTTACATTTTGGTCTTTGATTCCTTTTTTTTTTTTTTTTTTAGAAAGCAGGGTTTATTGAGAGGACAGAAAAGCTCCCAGAGTGGGAAGGGACCCAAGAGGGTTGCCCGATCCATTTTTAATTAATTTTTATTTCTGATGTAAGGTAGGAATACAACATCACACTTTTGTAGATGAATATCCAGCTTTGCCAGTTTTATTTATTGGAAATACTCTTCTTTCCTCCATTAAATTAATTGGCATCCTTGTCAAAAAACTGACTGACTATAAATGTAAGAGCATATTAATATAAAGATCAGCATTGGACTCTCGGTCCTGTTCTGATGATGTAAATGTCTGTCCTTATGCCATTACCATACTGTTTGTTTTTGGTTTTGAGTTGGGGGTGCCACTTTGTAATCCAGATTAGAGTTCAGTGGCATGATCACGGCTCACTGCAACCTCAAACTGCTGGACTGAGGCAATCCTCCCTCCTTAGCTTCCCAAGTAGCTGGGGCTTCAGACATGTGCCACCATACTTGGCTAATTTTTTTTATTTTTGTAGAGACAAGGTCTCGCTGTGTTGTCCTGGCTGGTCTGGAACTCCTGGGCTCAAGCAGTTCTCCTGCCTCTGCCTCCTAAAGTGCTGGGATTACAGGCACGAGGCACCATGCCCGGCCCACACTGTCTTGATTACTGTAGCTCTGAAGTAAGTTTTAAAATCAGGGAATATGGGCGGGGCTTGGTGGCTCAGTCTGTAATTCCAGTCCTTTGTGAGGCTGAGGTGAGTGGATTGCCTGTGAGTTCAAGACCAGCCTGGGCAACTTGGCAAGGCCTCGTCGCTACAATAAATAAAAAATTAGCAAGTGTGGTAGTGTGCACCTGTAGTTCTGGCTACTTGGAAAGCTGAGGCGAAAGGTTTGCTGGAGCCCAGCAGGTCAATGCTGGGGTGGCTGTGAGCGGGAAACTGCACTCCAGACAGAGTGAGACTCTGACTCAAAAAAATAAGTAAATAAATAAAATCAGGGAATATAAATCCCCAAACTTTGTTGCTCTGTTTTTGTTTTTTTTTTGAGTTGGAGTCTCACTCTGTTGCCCAGGCTAGAGTGCAATGGACTCATGGACACCACAGCCTGCGGGGCTCAGGCGATCCTTCTGCCTCAGCCTTCTAAGTAGCTGGAACTACAGGCACACACCATGCCAGGCTAATTATTAATTGTAGAGATGAGGTCTCGCCAAGTTGCCCAGGCTGGTCTCAAACCCGCGAGCTCAGGCAATCCTCTCGCCTCGGCCTCCCAAAGTGCTGGGATTACGGGTTGAGCCACCAAACCCAGCCTGTTCTTCTATTTCAAGATTATTTTGGCTATTCTGGGTCACCTAAATTTCCATATGAGTTTTAAGATCAGCTTGTCACTTGTGACAAAGAAGCCAGATGGAATTTTGATAGGGATGACCTTGAATCTGTAGATCAGTTTGGAGAAAACTGCCATTTAAAAAAACTGAGTCTTCTTGCTGGGCACAGTGGCTCACAATTGTAATCCCAACATTTTGGGAGGCCAAGATGAGAGAATTGCCTGAGCCCACGGGTCCGAGACCAGTCTGGGCAACTTGGCAAGAACTCATCTCTACAATAAATAAATAAATAATTAGTCAAACATGGTGGTGCGTGCCTGTAGTTCCAGCTACTTGGAAGACTGAGGCGAGAGGATAGCTGGAGCCCAGCAGGTCGAGGCTGCGGTGGCCACGAGCGTGCCACTGCACTCTAGCCAGGGTGACAAAGTGTGACTCTGACTCAAAAAAAACAAAAAAATGGAGTCTTCTTACAAACATGAGACTCTTTCCAATTATTTATATCTTTATTGATATTTAATTTAATGTACTTTATTTAATTTCTTATAACAATGTTCTTTAGTGTTCAGATATGTTATAAACTTCTTTTGTTAAGTTTATTATTAAGTATTTTATTCTTTGTGTGTGTGTGTAATTTCTTTATACATAGAGATGAAGTCTTGCTAGGTTGCTCAGGCTGATTCGAACTCCTGGGCTCAAGCCATGCTCCCACCTTGGCCTCCCAAAGTGCTAGAATTACAGGCTTGAGTCATCCCAGCTGGCCTATTTTATTCTTTTTGATGCCTTTATAAATATATTGTTTTCATTTCAATGTTAATTTACAGAAATACAATAGATTTTGCATATTGATCTTGTATCCTGCAAGCCTGACAATCTTAGTTCTTGTTCTAATAGTTGTTTTTGTTTTTTGATTCCTTGGAATTTTCTAAATACAAGATCATTTCATCTGCAAATAGATATAGCTTTACTTTTTCTCTTCCAGTCTGGATGCCTCTTACTTCTTTTTTTTTTTTTTTTTCCTAATTGCCCTGGCTAGAACCTCCAGTACAATGTTGAATAGATGCTGCAAGAGCACACATCCTTATCTTATTCCTGATCATAGGGGATAAGCATTTAGTCTTTCACCATCAGGCATGATGTTGGGTATGGATTTTTTGCAGATGCACTTAATCAGGCTGTGGAAGCTCCCTTCTATTCCTAGTTGAGTGCTCTTTTTCTCTACCTCTTATAAGCAAACTGAAATTGGAAATAACAGATCAGTGAACACCTTGGCTTTTGCTTCACAGATGAAACATTCCCAAAATTCTGCTTGATTTTTCTAATTTTTCAGTAAATATTGTCCTATTGATTTGTGTTCTGGATAGCACACGAAGGTTGCAATCTGTATTTTTCAAAAGTTCTATCTTTCCCCCTTTGATAATCCACTTTTGTTTTTCCTTCACAGTACTCCAGTGCATGTCTATTTATAGCTACTTCATGCTTTAGGTTCATTGCCATCTTTATTGCTTCCAACAGAAGATCTATCCGCCTCTGTGAGCAGGTGCCACTGTTAATTTCTGTGAAGACTTGAGAGCAACAGAGGTTAGAGGTAACAGCAAACTTTAAAAGTCAAGTTTTAGGAGCAACAGCTTTTTAATCAATCTATTTATCAATCTATTTGGGGTCAAGAACCTTCCCCGAAGGGAAAGAACAACACAACAACAACAAAAAAGCAAATGTACAAATAAAAACAAAAACTAGATCCCTAAGGGGTCCAAAGATTTCAGGGGAAAAAAAAATCCCTGATCTATAGATATATAGGAAATCATATGAAGGTGAGCATCTTTTCATGTGCTTATTGACTATTAGTATATCTTTGGAGAAATGTCTATTTTAGATCCTATGTCCATTTTTAAATGGTGTTTTGATTGAGTTGTAATAAATTTTACATATTCTAAATACAAGTCCCTATCAGATATAGAATTTCTAAAAATATTCTCCTATTCTGTGGGCTGTTGTTTCACTATGATAGTATTCCTTGCAGCATAAATGTTTTAAGTTTTGATTGTCAATCTGTCTTTCAAGTAAAAATAGTGTGCCAGTTCAGCTTGCATCTTTTTCTTTTTTTTTTTTTTTTCAGTCGGAGTCTCAATCTGTCGCCCAGGCTGAAGTGCAGTGGCACGCTCATGGCCACTGCAGTCTCGACCTGATGGGCTCGGGCAATCCTTCCACCTCAGTCTTCCAAGTAGTTAAAACTATAGGCGTTTGCCACCAAGCCCAGCTAAAATGAATGTTTTACTGCTTAGTCATGAACATTCAGTGAAACTAGTTTGTTTGTTTGCTTTTTATCACATGGATGTGGTGGTGAAGAACATAAGACCATTAGCATCATTTGGTGTCAATGCCTTGAGCAGTGCTAAGGTGCCAAGAATTAGAGCTACTGTTGCTGGTGCCAGCAGCATAAATGCTCACGCAGTGAAAAAATGCAAATAATGTTTTCCTGTTAGGAAAATAGTCTTGACCTTGCATGTTCCCTTGGAAAGGGTGTCAGCCCATGGTCTACAAAACCACAGTTTGAAACTGGGCTCAGTGGCTCAGCCTGTAATCCCACGCCTTTGGGAGGCTGAGGTGAGTGGATTGCCTGAGCCCGTGGGTTCGAGACCCACCTGGACAGGTGAGACCTCATCTCTACAATAAAATCAAAAATTAGCCGGGTGTGGTAGCACACGCCTGTAATTCTGGCTACTCGGAAGGCTGAGGCGGAAGGATTGCCGGAGCCCAGCAGGTTGAGGCTGCGGTGGCCAGGAGCGGCCACTGCACTCCAGTCTGGGCGACAGAGTGAGACTCCAACTCAAAAAAAAAAAAAAAAGAAAAGAAAAGAAAACTGTTCTTTGAAATCCATGTTTGTCTAAAAAGGAAAATAATTCTTTAATATACATTTTCTCATAAAATTGACTGTCCAGAACTTAGCTACAGAAAAAAAGATGTGATAGGTTATCCTGTGATTTTTTTTTCCCTACCCTTAACACACCACTGCATGGCTCAGGAATATGTAACCCAGAGAGGGGAATTTAGGTAAGGCTAATGAAAAATAATGGGTCTTCCACCATATTTATGAGGTGGAGGCAAAATGATAAATGATGATTATTAGTAAAATTATCTTTTTAAAGTATCTACCCCCATTATAGTATATAATGCAGATAGGATTCTATTCTCTAGGTGGGTAACAAATGAAGATAAATAGACAGGTTTGAGACAATCCTCTGTACGTGACAAGTGAAACCTTTGTCTGGAATTACAAAAAAAGTCAATTCAAAGTCATCCTATAGATGCTAAACCAGTATAATATATCCTGGGAACCAAAGTCTCCCCATAAATGTTCTTTAAAGAGTAAAAGGGAAGGCCAGGAATGGCGGCTCATGCCTATAATCCCAGCATTTTGGGAGGAGGAGGTAAGAGGATTGCCTGAGCTCACAGATTCAAAACCAGCCTGGGCAGCTTGGCGAGACCTCACCTCTACAATAGTCAGGTGTGGTGTCATGGCCTGTAGTTCCAGCTACTTAGAAGGCAGAAGCGGAAGGATCACCTGAGCCCAGCAAGTTAAGGCTGCGGTGGCCATGAGTGTGCCACTGCACTCCAGCCTGGGCGACCGAGTAAGACTCCAACTCAAAAATAAAACAGAAAAATAGTAACAGGGACATGCTGGATGTGGGCTCATGCCTGTAATTCCAGCACTTTGGGAGGTGGAGGTGAGAGCATTGCCTGAGAGGATTGCCTAAGTCCAGGGGTTCGAGACCAGCCTGGGCAACTTGGTGAGGCCTGGTATCTACAATAAATAAGTAAAAAATTAGCCAGGCCTGGTGGCGCACACCTGTGGTTCCTGCTACTTGGAAGGTGGAAGGGTCACCTGAGCCCAGGTGGTCAAGGCTGCATTGATCGTGAGCATGCCAACCCACGCTAGCTTGGGCAACAGAGTGAGATGCCTACTCAAAAAATAAATGAATAAATAAATAAGTAACAGGGACATTATCTACTTGAGAACTACTTTGCCTATCTAAAGATCTTCAAGAACTATTTAATAATAGCCTTTTTTTTTTTTTGAGTTGGAGTCTCACCTTGTTGCCCAGGCTGGAGTACGCGGCATGCCCACATCGGCCTATTGGCCTCAGGTGATCTTTCCTCCCCAGCCTTCCAAGTAGCTGGAACCACAAGCACGCACCACCATGCCCAGCTAATTTTTTATTTATTGTAGAGACAAGGTCTCACCAAGTTGCCCAGGCTGGTCTGGAACCCGTGGGCTCAGGCAATCCACTCACCTGGCCCTTCTAAAATGCTGGAATTACAGGCGTGAGCCACCACACCTGGCCATAATAGCCATGTGAAACCAAACTTCTGAAAATGCTACAGATCACAGCCAAGGTACTAAGCTAGGTCATCTCTGTTTCCAATCCACCCTACATACCACTGCAAGATTAATCCTATAAATCACTCTCACCTTTCACTAATAATAATTAAGAGCTAACACCAACTGAGCTGTTAACCATATGTCCAGCCTTATACTGAACAATTTAAATACATTTTCTCATTTAATCCTCCCAGGAACTGAATAAGGTAGGTTCTATAATTCTCCCCTCTGAAGAAGAGGAACCACACTTCGAGATTCGGTAACTTGCCCAAAGTTGCTGACCTTCTGAGTGGCAATGCTAAGACTTAATCCTATGTTATCTCTGCTGAGGTTCTCTAACCACTGCACTTATGTTTGCAGAAATTCTTTAAGGAACTTGTTAAAAAGCACAACTACCAGGCTTACAGATCAGAACTTCCAGGGCAAGTCTCTGACTCACAGCAGACTTAGGAGCTGCTGCAAGCTAACTTCCCATTTCCTACAGAATGCGTATATTTCTTATGTCCAACCTGCCCCCCCAAAGCACTTCCTTCTCTCCAAGGGTAAGGGCAACATTTATTAAATTGGCCTGCACAGCTCTTTTCTTTATCATCTGTCATTCATTGATATATTTTTTGTTTTCTCTTGGCCCAAGAGCTCCTCTTTATTTCAGTTTCTCCTGAAACAGGGCTTTCCTATACAGGTATTTGCCTATACAGTTCTTTGGCTTGGGATGTTGTTCCCTCTTCCTCTTACCTAGTTATTGCCTGCTCTTCTTCAGGACTCAGCATCGTAAACACTTCCACTGAGAAACTTTCCGTGACCTCCTTGTCTAAGTCAAATCCCTAGTTGTAATCTCTCATAACACTATGTACCACCCTTGCAATTTAACAGACTTATGTATGTGATTATCCTTCCTTCTATAAACACCACAAAGGTAAAGACTATGCTTGTTTTTGCTCACCATTGCATTCTCAATGCCTAGCTTGGTACCTGCCACCTATTGAATAAATATCTGTTGAACAAACTAAGAAATTCAAGGCTTCTTAATTATTCCCTATTTAGCCAACTGTCTTAGTCCATTTTATGTTGCTGTAACAGAACACCTGAGAATGAGCAATTTATAAAGAAAAGGAATGTATTTGGTTCACAGTTCCGGAGGCTGAGAAGCCCAAAAGTGAAGGCTGCAATTGGTGAAGGCCTTCTTGCTGCATCATAGCATGGTAGGAGGTATCACATGATAAGAGTGTGTGACAGAGAGCAAGACAAACTCATTTTTTTTTTTACGTCAAAGTCTCCCACTGTCGCCCAGGCTGGAGTGCAGTGGCATGCTCCCGGCCACCGTAGCCTTGGCCTGCAGGACTCCAGAGATCCTTTTACCTCAGCCTCTTGAATAGCTGGGACTACGGTTTTGAATTATTGTAGAGAAGAGGTCTTGCCAAGTTGCCCAGGCTGGTCTCGAACCCTTGGGCTCAAGGCAATCCTCTCACCTCTGCCTCCCAAAGAGCTGGGATCACAGGCCTGAGCCATAATGCCAGGCTCAAGCTCACTTTTATAACAAAGCCACTCTCAAGATAATGAACTCACTTCCTCCATAACTATATTAATTCACTTATGAGGGCAGAGCCCTCATGACCTAATCACCTCTTAAAGATCTCACCTCTCAAGACTGTGGCATTGGGGATTAAGTTTCCAACACATGAACATTGGAAGACACATCCAAATCAGAGCACCAGCCAACCATATTTTTCTACTTACACAACAGAGACCTATAGTTCGAGTTATATAACTCTTTATGTCTTTTTGTCCTTATCCAGACCCAAGACCCTTCTCTACCTCTTCACCTACTTAATTACTCTCCTTGCTACAAAGTACAGCCTAATCCCTGTTTCACAAAGCTCTCTAACATGCCAGCCCAGGTCTCCTGTGGAACTTTCTATTTCCATGCCATTTATTTGGCAATTCCTCATATATTATCATATATAGGAGGGATATATATATATCATATATATATATCATATATTATCACTATTGAATATTTCATTAATTTTTCTAAATGCAAATATTTTTAGGTACATAGTTTTTATGCTTCTAAAGGACAGTTATAGTTTATTGCTACTGGAGTACATATGAACAGCATACATTCTCTAGAAACATCTGCTGGAGGAATTTTTTTTTTTTTTTTAACCAGAGTCTCACTGTCACCCAGGCTTGAGTACAGTGACAAGCTCACGGCCACCGCAGCCTTGACCTGCTGGGCTCAGGTGATCCTTTCACTCCAGCCTTCCAAGTAACTGCAATTACAGACTGTGCGCCACCACGCCTGGCTAATTTTTTTGATTTATTGTAGAGACGAGGTCTCACCAAGTTGCCCAGGCTGATCTCAAACCCCTGGGCTCAGGCAATCATCTCACCTCAGCCTCCCAAAGTGCTGGGATTACAGGTGTGAGCTGCTGTGCCCAGCCTCCGCTGAAGGAATTAATGAAGAACTCAGCCCACAGTTTATCACCAAATTTGGCAATTGACAGTTCTCCTTGGAGGACACCCAAATGTATTATGCCATTTCTCTAACAAATACCTCCAGGCCCCCTTTTGGTAGGCAGTTCAAAACAATTGTGATGGACGCACATTAAGATGATATACTATTTTAAAGTTCCTGACATATTTAGAGTAGTTCATACTTAGGTTATCTCTAAATTCATTACAGAATTTTTTAAATACTCCATAACTTTAGAATAACTCTACATTGTCAATCTGTGTTCTTGTCCTCTGAAACTGGGAGAATCTTTAAATATTTTAAGATTAATTTCTATTTCAAAATAGATCTCTGAGGAAAAAATTTTGGTGTAGTCATGTTACCTACTCCCTTAGTTGAATATTATTTACCACAAACCTTTACCCTGTATAAATGTAAAAGTGCATTTCAACATGTTTTTGTTTTTTCTGACCAGATTAAGCTCTAGGTAATCAAGACTTTTTTTCTCCTTTAAAATTAGAGAATAGGCCGGACTCGGTAGCTCAGCCTGTAATCTCGTGCCTTGGGGGGGCCAAGGTGAGTGAATTGCCTGAGCCGTGGGTTCGAGACCCGCCTGGGCAACTTGGCAAGACCTCATCTCTACAGTAAATCAAAAATTGGCTGGGCGTGGTAGCGCGTGCCTGTAGTTCCGGCTACTTGGAAGGCAGAGGCGGAAGGATCGCCGGAGCCCAACAGGTCGAGGCTGCAGTGGCCACTCCCGTCTGGGTGACAGAGTCAGACTCCAACTCAAAATAAAATAAAATAAAATAAAATTAGAGAACAAACTATAACTCCAACTATTCTGGGTCTTATTGGAAAATGCAAGAGCCATGGAAAACAAAGTTGATGCCGGCATCACCATAATCTAATTTTGTTTAGTCTTTTTTTTAAACTGTGATAGAACACAAAATTGTGTAACTATCACCACTGTCTAATTCTAGAACACTTTCATCACCCTGAAAAGGAATCTCATACTCATTAGTAGTCACTCCCCATTTCTCCCCAACCCCTCCAACCCCATGAAACTACGAATCTATTTTCTACTAATATACTTTCTGTATCTATGGATTCACCTATTCTTGACATGCCACACAAATGGAGCCATACAATAATGTGTTTGTGATTGGCTCCGTTCACTTAGCATAATATTGTCAATCATATATAGCATGCATCAGAACTTCATTCCTTGTTTTCAACTAATATTCTATTGTACAAATATAACCCATGTGGCTTATCTGTTGGTTGGTGGATATTTGGGCTGTTTCCACTCTGGCTATTAAGAATTATGCTGCTATAAACATTCCCAAACAAGACTTTGTATAGACATATGTTTCCAATTCTCTTAGGCGATACCCAAAGTGGAATTCTTGGGTCAGGTGCTAATCACTGTTATGATCAACAACAGAATTTTTTTTCTACTTCAAAGAGTTTTTGACACCACCAGGAAACTGACTTTTCATATACAAAAAGTCTGATTTTTCATGTTTTGGTATAATAAGGTCAAATCTGCAAAAGGCTTTGGTATCAACAAAATTGTATCATATTTTCCAATTTAAGTTCAAATAGAAGCTCTAAGATCAGGTAAAAATTCCTTTTAGTGTAAATCAAAAAGCTAAATGGAGTTTGCAGTAGTCTATTTATTCAACATGCTATAATAAAATTCTGTTTTTGAGCAGGAGGTATATATCCAACTCCTATGGCTGACAATTGCTTAAGAGATAAGCACACAGTGAGGCAAAGTTTAGGCAGTATGTATGAGAACCAAAAAATAAAGATTAAAAAAAATTAGACACTCTGGTTAAACTAAATATTCATTTTCCTTCCTAGGAGGGACGAGGGGCCCATTTCTCATTTCACGAAGAAAAAGCAAAGTATTAATTATAATTCATCAAAGCCTTTCATCAAAGCATAGTTCAGAAATTGGAGACCAAGTAAACTTCTGGTCACATGTTTTGTGCCTTTTTTCCCTGGCAATGTACACTCTAGAATCTAGATCAAATATATTTCGAGAGCAAACTCTGAACAGATCATTAAAAGCAGGATGTAAAATTCTACATTTAAAAAGAGCTTTAAAAACACATTTTCACTTAAAACAAAAAAAGCATACATCTTGCGGCAGAAATTTGACACAACCGAAGGGAGACTACCCGACGTCCTACGGATCCCAGCCCTGGAGAACGCCACAGGTCGTCCAAAACACGCATTCGTTTTGGCCACCAGCTCCCTCCTCCCGCCAAAGCCATCCCCAGAGCGTCAGAAGCCAGCCCGACCAGTGATGTGCGATTTCTCCTTTTGATCCCCCACCCCCGATCCACCTGCTCGGAGGTGTCAAGGCGACCAGAAATGGTTAACAGGGACCAGCCGCAGAGGGAGAAGCAAACATCCCTGACAACCCACAGCTGAGTAAGCAAGAGCTGTTGACTCACGAACGCGCTCCATTTGGAGCCTGTCGCCGAGCCCGCGAGAGCCCAGGCACCCGGCAGAAGGTTCCCAGAGAAGGAGACAATCCTCTTTCCTTCCGCGGCCTC
>NW_007249757.1:101937-105110 GCF_000164805.1 Carlito syrichta | reverse complement strand
CCCCCCCCCCATCGCCTTGAACTTGTAAAGTGCTTGTCAGCGATGTCACTGGCAAGATGAGCCAGATTATGTTTCAGGGGAATGACCCCCTCTTCCCAGTTTAAGTCTCTTTCCAAGAACCGAGGACCAGCATTCTTTTGGAAAACCTGATAGGCTGATTTCATTCCTCCTCCCTCCCCGCTCGCGTTCTCGCCCCCCCCTCCCGCCCCCAAACTGTAAGGTCAGTGCCTCCGCAGGGGAACTTTAACGGTCAGACCCGAGTAGAGGTTATGGAAAACAGCCACGGAGCCCACCACTGAGCGCTTAGTATCCTTGACGATGGTTGAGGTCATTGAGAAAGTTTCAGCGTAACCTGGGGTCAGGTGCCCATGCCTGGGGGGCTCCCGTCGGTGAAACTTTTTGTGAAGTCGGCTGCACCGCCCTCTGCTGTTCAAATTTTAGTCCGTGGGTTCCACCATGAGTTTTTGGAGACCGTACGTCCACTTTCCCCCAGCCAGGTCTTACTTAACTGCCTGCCATAGGCAATTGTGCAAGCGAATTCATAGTGTTTGTGGTGGCTCCCACGTCCTCCCAATAGACTCCCAATCCATATCACTTGCCACCCTCTTGAGCAGGTGGTAGCACTTCTTGTATTGAGAAAAGTCCAACTGTGTTCAATGAAGGGCTTCCCTTGAGATGGTACCCCATGGATGCTGTTTTTGTGTCTGCCATACCCAGAATGCAAATTACCAAAGTGTACACCTCCTCCCAGAGTAACATTTTCTTTGGAGCTTAGAATGTTGAGACCTCGAAATTGTTAGAAATCATGTCACTGACTTTTTTTCAGTTGGGGTAGCCAGTAGTGAATCCAGCTCTTGTTTCAGGTCAACGTTCTGACAGGTGTATTGGCTACCCCTTTTTCATATATGTGGTTTACAAGCTCTTGGAAAGCAGAAACTTCCTCATCATAGTTTATCTTGAATCCTAGAACAGAGCCTGGTATTCGCCAGGTCATCAGTAAATATTTGTTTTATTAACTAATGCATGAACTTGTGTGTCAGTTTCCCCAGTTGTCTAGAGGTCCGATAGTTTATCAGGTATTCCTTTCATTGTAGTTTAGCAAATGGCAAATTGTGGCATATTAAAATTTGTCCAAAGGAGACTGCCTCCTGCTGTTGCCAGTTCCAATCAGATGAGATCCTGTTCTGGTAAAAGGTATTTTGTCATTGTTTTTTCCTCTGAGGGCCTCTTGCTTTCACTTTCACATAGTGGCTTTTAGAAAAGTTAAGTTCAAAGCTGACCTGGCTTTTCATACACTCTTTGAGGATGTCTATAAATTAAAAAGCAGAAGAGTGCTAATGAGACACTTAAAACTTCTCACCAGAAACTTGGAGATTCTGGCTGCCCTTTACTGAAGCAGGTGGACTGTAGACGGGCTTACTCTCATCTTCATAGCTTTTTGACATGTCTCAAGGCAGATCCTTGACGTGACTTGCAAAGACCTTTATTGTCTAGGTAGTTCGCAGCCTGGCTCCACGTTAGAATCACCTGGGGAACATTTTGAAATATGGATTGAACTCTTGGGCCCTGCCCAAGACCAATTCGATCACACATTTCTGGAGGGTAGGGCCTGGGCCTTTATGTTTTCAAAGGCCTTCTGGACATTTCTGATCTGTCTGAAAACCACTGCCCTAAATCCCTAGGGGATTATTTCATAAGTGATAGAATAGTCTAGTGAGAAAAGCTTGGACTTCAGAGACGGAAATCTTGCAATTCTGATTTTGCCACTTACTAGCTATGTGACTTTGGACCTAGATTCTGAGGCTATTTATCCTCATTATAAAAATACCTAACAGGGATGTATCAAATAAAAACATGCATCTTTATAAAACAAGAAAACACTATGTGTTAGACAGGCGGAATGGTCCTTAAGACTGGGGTAACCAGGGTGGCAGTTTTTCCCCCTGCTTCTTCAGATTTACTGCCATCTTAATCTGGGCTAGCCCTAGGTGCAGGTTGAACACAGATACTCAGTGTGGTTCATTTGAAGAATACTGTCAGACCCAACAGACTAAAATATGTCAACTTACTGGGGCCCCAAACCCTCATGAATTTGGCTTTTCCTCCGTTTGGTCTTGTTGGCAACTTTTGAGGGAAAGAATTTAGCTCAGATAACTGTTCTCGGGTTTATTTGTTTCTTTATTTATTTGAGTTGGCGTCTCACTCTGTTGCCCTGACTGGAGTGCAGTGGCAGGCTCATGGCTACTGTAGCCTCAACCTGCTGCTTAGGCAATCCTTCCATGTCAGCCTTCCTAGTACCTGGAACTACAGGCGTGTGCTACCACACTCAGCTAACTTTCTGATTTTTCATAGAGAGAAGGTCTTGTCAAGTTGCCCAGACTGGTCTCAGACCCTGGGCTCAGGCAGTTCTCTCATCTCGGCCTCGCAAAGTGCAGGGATTACAGGCATGAGCAACCATGCCTGGCTATTGTGAAGACTGTTTTAATCGTAACATGAGTAGTATGCTGAGTTTATACCACTTAATTTTTCAGGGTTTTTAAACTAGTGGCAACTTATTAACAGCTGAAGTTGAATTACTTTGTCCTTTGCAAATAACTCACTTTAGTTTAGCTATTATTTGTTTGTGTATATATATATATATATATATATACTTTTTTTGCTTTTAATTTTTTTATTTTAAAGATGTGGTGTACAATTCAGGGTTAGGCATACAAATATTCATTATACAGGTACCCTTGTTGATGAGGTGTGCTCCACTCCCCCTATTTATATATGCACATATATTTATTTATTTTTAATTTTTTTGAGTTGGAGTCTCACTCTATTGCCCAGACTGGAGTGCAGTGGCACGGTCATGGCCACCCCAGTGTCAACCTGCTAGGCTCCAGCAATCCTTCTGCTTCAGCCTTCCAAGTAACTGGAAATACAGGCGCACGCTAGCACACCCGGCTAATTTTTTATTTATTGTAGAGACGAGATCTCGCCAAATTGCCTGGTCTGGTCTCGAACCTGCAGGCTCAGGCAATGCACTCGCCTCAGCTTCCCAAAGTACTGAGATTACAGGCTAAGCCACCGAGCCCAGTCTATTTATATATATATATATATATTGTTGTTGTAGTTCCAGCTACTCGGAAGGCTGAGACGGAAGGATCGCCGGAGCCCAGCAGGTCGAG
>NW_007249757.1:29881-101653 GCF_000164805.1 Carlito syrichta | reverse complement strand
GCCGGGCGTGGTAGCATGTGCCTGTAATTCCGGCTACTCAGAAGGCTGAGGCAGAAGGATTGCCGGAGCCCAGCGGGTCGAGGCTGTGGTGGCCAGGAGTGTGCCAGTGCACTCTAGTCTGGGCGACGGAGTGAGACTCCAACTCAAAAAAAAAGCCTCAAAATTAGGATTAAATATATAGAGAACAGTGCAAAGAATATTGTGATAAACTGCAGGAATGGATTTCAGATTTGAAGCCTGAGACTGCCGAGTGGTACTTCTGAAAACTTGACTTTTACTCCCACCATCTTACAGTAAGCACTCAGGAATTTGTCAAGGTTGCTTTGCTTCACTTACTTGCACCTGGTGAATATGCAAGGAACATAGCCAGAGTGTCCCCAGAACAGTTGGATGGGAGAAAGAGCTGGGAGAAGTCTATTCCCCAGCCCCTACGTAATAGCACCTTGTCTTAGAACTCTTACTCTGTGGGTTGCTACCGTCACAGATGGATATTCCTTGGGAGACCAGGGAAGCTATACTCTGATAGGAGTATGCTGTTATCTTCTGATTTATATGACTGCCTCTTAGTTTCCTTTAAAGCAATTTCATATTCTCTTTGTCAATTGATATCTTTTCCTCAGTCATACCACTACTCCATTTTGACAATTACAGACCAACACTTGGAATTAAATACCATTAAGTGAGTTATATTTGCTTCCATCTATATATGTAAAAGCAGAGACATTACAGCTAACATCCTCTTTGACCACTGTCCCTAGAACCAAAATTTCTCATCCCTAGTCCACTATCATAAGATGGGCTTGTATTCTTCCAGTTTTCTTACTTTAAAGCTTTTATATACAAAAGTATGTTAACATACCACTTTCTTAATCCAGTCCTCTGTTTATGACATTTAGTTCTTGTTTTCCCTTTATTGTCTCTCCTTATAATTTTATTTTCATTCCCCTTTCTTGTCTTTACCGCTACTAAAAGTACACTAAAAGTCATCAGTAATTTCTTTTTTTTTTCTTTTTTGAGTCAGAGTCTCACTTTGTCACCCAAGCTGTGATGCAGTGGCACACTGATGGCCACCACAGTCTCAACCTGCTGGACTCAGGTGATCCTTCTCCCTCAGGCTTCCAAGTAGATGGAACTACAAGCCACCATGCTTGGCTAAGTTTTTGATTTATTGTAGAGATGAGGACTCTCCAAGTTACCCAGGCTGGTCTCGAACCCATGGGCTCAGGGGATCCCCTTACCTCTGCCTCCTCAAGTGCTAGGATTATAGACATGAGCCACCACACCCGACAAATTTCATTTCTTTCTTTTTTTTTCCTGAGTTGGAGTCTCACTATCGCCCAGGATAGAGGGGAGTGGCATGCTCATGGCCACCACAGCTTTGACCTGCTGGACTAAGGCAATCCTGCCTCAGCCTTCCAAGTAGCTGGAACTACAGGCATGCCCCACCACACCCTGCTATTTTATTGATTGATTGATTGATTGATTGATTGTAGAGATGAGGTCTCACCATGTTGCCCAGGCTGGTCTCAAACCTGTGGACTCTGGCAATCCTTTCACCTTGGCTTCCCAAAGTGCTGAGATTATAGGCATGAGCCAAAACTATGTCTTATTATACCATACTACTTCTTTTTCTATCTTTTGGGTTTTCTCTCCTTAAGTATTACTTTACCTTAGCCAGGCACAGTGGCTCATGCCTGTAATCCCAGCATTTTGAGAGGCAGAGGTGAGAGGATCGCCTGAGCCCACGGCTTCGAGATCAGCCTGGTCAACATGGGGAGACCTCGTCTCTACAGTAAATCATAAAGTTAGCCAGGCATGGTGGCGCATGCCTGTAGTTCCAGCTACTTGGAAGGCTGAGGCGAAAGGATCACCTGAGCCCAGCAGGTCGAGGCTGCAATGACTGTGAACCTGCCACTGCACTCCAGCCTGGGTGACAGAGTGAGACTCCAACTCAAAAAAAAAAAGTATTGCCTTACCTTTTCTTCTGTCAATCCCTAAGTATGGTATAATTCTCAGTGTTTTTTGTTTTGTTTTGTTTTTTGAGTTGGAGTCTCACTGTGACTCAGGCTGGGGTGCAGTGGCATGCTCATGGCCACCTGCTGGGCTCAGGTTATCCTTCTGCCTCAGCCTTCCAAGTAGTTGGAACTACAGGCACACGCCACCATGCACGGTTAAGTTTTTCATTTATTGTAGAGACGAGATCTTGCCAAGTTGCCCAGGCTGGTCTCGAACAAAGTACTGGGATTACAGGCTTGAGCCACCACACCGGGCCAGTGTTTTTTTGTTTTGTTTTTTGTTGTTGTTGTTTTAATTTTAAAATTTTTAAAAAATTTTTTATTTATTTGGAGTCTCATTCTGTCATCTAGGCTGGGATGCAGTGGCATTCTCACGGCCACTGCAGCCTCAACCTGCTGGGCTCAGGTGATCCTTCCACCTCAGCCTTCCAAGTAGCTTGTTCTATAGACATGGGCCAACCACACCCGGCTAATGTTTTGATTTATTATAGAGATGAGGTCTCACCAAGTTGCCAGGGCTAGTATTGAACCTGTGCGCTCAGACAGTCCTCTCACTTAGGCCTCCCAAAGTGCTGGGATTATAGGCGTGAGCTACCAAGTCCAGCCAATTTTTTTATTTTGTTGAGTTGGAGTTTCACTTTGTTGCCCAGGCTGGGGTTCAGTGGAATGATCTGGCTCACCGCAGCCTCAACCTCTTGGGCTCAGGTGATCCTTTTGCCTCAGCCTCCCAAGTAGCTGGGACTACAGGTGTGTACCACCATGCCCAACTAATTTTTTTATTTTTTTGTAGCGATATGGTCTTGCTATGCTGCCCAGGCTGGTCTCAAACTCCTAGCCTCACGCAGTCCTCCCTCCTCAGCCTCCAAAAGTGCTGGGATTACAGGCATGGGCCACCATGTCCAGCCCTCAGCATTTATTATTCTGAAAAAATATACACACTTACTGTCTTATTTCTATTTGAGTGACTCCCAGATCTGTGTGTCTTTATTCCTGACTTCTTTGCCTCATTTCCAGCTGCCCAGTAGATATTTCCATTTGTATGAATATAGTATTACCCACTTATCTAAAACTAAACTGATATTTCCTGCACTTTTAATTACCTTGATTTCTCAATTTTTGATCTATGATAAGATCATTCTTCCAGTCCAGCAACCATAAAACTTGTCTTTTTTGCTTTCTTTTTTCCTTCCAAATCCACTTGTTCATGGGATATTGTTGATGCTTCATTCTCTGGCTCCAGTTTTCCCCTTGGTCCTGTTTGACCTGTAGAGTGGCACAGAATTGGCCAAGGCACCATTATAATCATGCGATTTCTGTACTTGAAGATCTTCCAGTCCTTATATCACCTATGAGGGTAAAATCTAAACTTTCAAGAATCTAATGTGCTTTGATCTGTCACTGTAATCCAGCCTCAACCTTCCTCAGCTGTCCTCTCTGCATTCCACCAAATTGCCCTGTGAATATATTCTGCTTTTTATCTCCTTCTTTTTGCTTTAGATGCCTTCCTCTCTCTCTCAACACCCGGCCAGCTCTGACCCATCTTTAGAATTCAGCCCAGATTTCACATTGAAGCCTTGCCTAACTCCCCCACAGAGTATCTCACTCCTGTGTTTCCATAGACCCTTCGTGCATTTATTATACTATATCATATTATACTATGAACTTTTTTTTTTTGAGTTGAAGTCTCACTCTGTCACCCAGGCTGGAGTGCAATGGCATGCTCATGGCCACCCCAACGCCACCCTGCTGTGCTCCGGCGATCCTTCCTCCTCAGTCTTCCAAGTAGCCAGAACTACAGGCGCATGCTACCACGCCCGGTCTCCTCAAGTTGCCTGGGCTGGTCTCGAACCCATGGGCTCAGACAGTCCATTCGCCTCGCCCTCGCAGAGTACTGGGATTACAGACTGAGCCACCAAGCCCGGCCTACTATGAACTTCTTTAATGCACCTATCCCATGTCTCAGAATACGCATACACATACACATACCCCTACCCCCACACATTCAACTGGACGTTCATTGAGAACAGAAACTGCTTTTATGTATGTATGTATGTATGTATTTTGTTATTTACTCTATCATCCAGGCTAGAGTGCAGTAGCACACTCATGACCACCGCAGCCTTGACCTGCTGGGCTCAGGAGAGCCTTCCGCCTCAGCCTTCTGAAGAGCTGGAACTACAGGAGGGTACCACCATGCCCAGCTAATTTTTTGATTTATTGTAGAGACAGGGTCTCGCCAAATTATCCAGACTGGTCTCAAGCCCCTGGGCTCAGGCAGTTCTCTCACCTCCGCCTCCCAAAGTGCTGGGATTACAAGCATGAGCCTACATGCCCCACTGATAGAATCTGCTCGTATTCCCTATTTCCCCACAAGGACCTAATACATAGGACATCCTCTGTTAAGTCATAGTATCTTTCTTTTCATTCTTTATGATATTTTAGTGCTTAGAATAATCTTGCAGAAGCACCATTTTTTAGATTACCTCATTTGCTCAAAACCTGTATTTTCTTATTGCTTATGAAGAGAAGTTCAAATTATTTAAGTTGACCTTCAGGACCCTCCGTGATCTCATCATTATTCATAGACAATTATTGTACTCCCTATTATGTTTAAGATATTGAGTACATGGCTGGCACCAACTGCCTTCTTATTTTTTATTTTTTATTATTTTTTTGAGTTGGAGTCTCACTCTGTCATTCAAGCTGGAGTGCAGTGGCACGCTCACGGCCACCGCAGCCTTGACCTGCTGAGTTCAGGTGATCCTTCCACCTCAGCCTTCCAAGCAGCTGGAATCATAGATATATGCCACCACACCCAGCTAGTTTTTTAATTTATTTATTGTAGATGAGGTCTCACCAAGTTGCCCGTGCTGGTCTCGAACTCCTGGGCTCAGGCAATCCTCTTGCCTCAGCCTCCCAAAGTGCTGGGATTATAGGCATGAGCCACTATGCCTGGCACCAACTGCCTTTTTAAAGCCTTTCTTGCCAGGCATAGTGGCTCACACTTGTAATCTCAGCATTTTGGGAGGCTGAGGTAGGAGAAGTTTGAGACCAGCCTTGGCAACATAATGAGACTCTCTCTACAAAAAAATTCAAAAATTAGCTTAGTGTAGTGATACCCGTCTATAGTCCCAGCTACTTGGGAGACTGAAGCAGGAGGATTGCTTGAGCCCAAGAGTTCAAGGCTGCAGTGAGCCTTGATTGTGCCTCTGCACTCCAGACTGGACTACAGAGTAAGACCCCAACTCGAAAAAAAGAAAAGCCTTTCTTCGCTTTATGAATAAGTACATAAATCTTTTGCCCAAGCCAAACTGGTCTGCTTACTTTCTTCCAAATACAAGGTGAGGTTTTTGGCATGTTATCTGTTAAAGTTCTACCCATTCTTCAAGACCTAGTTTAGGTTCTGCATCGTTCATAAAGTTCTTCTGACCATGTCATGCAGAAATATTTTCCTCTCTTCTCTAGACTCCTATAACAATTCATCTCCAGTGCCCCTTATTTCTTCATATACCATAGTTGACATAGAAAATGATAATATTTATATGGAACATCAGAGTAAACTGGAAGGGATTTGGATCTCTAGAGGAAGCTCCTTATGGCTACTTAAAAGTACCTTAGGAAAAAAGAAACTCATAATTTCTTGTACTGGCTGTTATTTATTAAGAAATGAGAAACATAACACTATATATAAGGCAGCATTAAAAAAGCTGATATTTTGGAGTCAAAGCCTAGGTTTCATCCAGATCATTTAACCTTTCTGAGTTTTTGGTTGCTTTTTTAAGATGGAAATAATGTGCTTTCAGGATTTATGAAGATCAGAGACAAAGGACACAGCATGAATATATACTGAATAAATGATTGCTTTCATTGTGATGTGTAGTCATCCCTCAGTATCCATGGGGATTGGTTCTAGGACTACCCGAGGATACCAAAATCTGCAGATGCTCAAATCCCTGGTAGAAAATTATGTAGTATTTGCATATAACCTATGCACATCCTCCTGCATACTTTGTTTTCTCTGATTACTTATAACACTTAATACCATGTAAATACTTATTATACTATATCGTGTTGGTAGTGACAAGGGGGAAAAGTCCACATGTGTTCAGTACAGACAACTTTTTTTCCCAAATATTTTTGTTCTGTGGTTGGTTGAATCAACAGAGATGGAACCCTTGACTATGGAGGGCTGAGTGTAATTCTCTTCAGCTTTGCTCTTTGGTGATGTGTCATGATTGTGGTTATATATCTTTGATAAATCCAGATAACTTTAACTTCCGTTTCACTTGGGTGAACAGACATAAAGGAATTTTTAGTCTCCTTGATGGTGTACTTCCTATTCAAGAATACATTGGGTGTGACACTGTTAATCCTGAGACAAAACGTGCAGTGTGTAGTTATTTCCCTTGTTGAATGAGGCCTTCCTTGCATTAACTAGAGTATGGATCTCTAAGTTCTCTTGCTGTCTTTTTTTTCCTTTTTGAGACAGGATCTCACTGTGTCACCCAGAAGTGCAGTGGCATGGTCATAGTTCACTGCAGCTTTGAACTCCTAGGCTCAAGCAATACTCTTGCCTCAGCCTCCCAAGTAGCTGGAAATACAGGAATGTACCACCAGGCCCAGCTAATTTTTTAGAAAGTTTTTCATAGAGATGGGGTGTTGCTATATTGCTTAGGCTGGTCTTGAATGCCTCACCTCAGTCTTCCAAAGTGCTGGGATTATGGGCATGAGCCACCACACCCAGCCTCTAAGCTCTTTTTGAATTAAGGAGTGGTTGTTCTCTTTCTTTACAAAATCTGACAGTTAAGTTCGCAAACTCATCCAAGAAAAAGTGCTGCATACCTCATTGTTGAGTATCACCACAGTCACCTTTGAAGTGCTTCCCTTGGGAAGCTATGCACTGATGCTAGTGCCTAGCCCACCTGTGAAAACACTTTTGGAACTCTTTATCTGGAATGGCCATTAGAACATTCATTATGAGAATGTCAGAGATTGAATTAGAGCAACGAACAAACATTACATTTCTTGTTAAACTTGGCAAGAATGGAAATGAAGTCAAGGATATGTTAGTCCAAGTTTATGGGGATAAAACCATGAAGAAAATGGCAGTGTACAAATGGACTCAACGTTTTTCTGAGGGGAGAGAAAGTGTCACTGATGAAGAGAGGTCAGGATGGCCAGTAATGAACAGAATTGATGAAAACATTTGCAAAAACTCGCCCAATTTTGTGTCAAAATTGTCAGCTGACTGTGAAGAGCATAGCAGACCAAATGAACATCAATAGATAAACAGGAAAATCTTAATTGAAAATCTTGACATGAGAAAGGTGTGTGCAAAAATGGTCCTGAAGGAGATCTTGTATCATGACAATGCACCAACTCACACAGCACTGTCTGTGAGGAGTTTGTAGCCAGTAAGCAAATAACTATATTGGAATACCCTCCCTACTCACCTGACCTGGCCCCCCAGTTACTTTTTTATTTTCCTGAAGATAACAGAAGTATTGAAAGGAAGATATTTTGATGACATTCAGGACATCAAGGGTAATATAATACAACAACCGCTCTGATGGCCATTTCAGAAAGAGTTCCAAAATTGCTTTGATAGGTGAACTAAGCGCTGGTGTTGGTGCATAGCTTTCCAAGAGGGAGTACTTAGAAGGTGACTGTAGTGGTATTCAGCAGTAAGATATGTAGCACTTTTTGTAGGATGAGTTCACAAACTTAATTGTCAATTGCATAAAACAGTCACTGTATATAATACAACAGCAGCAATTTAAAGCTTATTCTATTCTTGCATTCCTATAGTATTCTAGAATTCTTCTCGTCTACTACATTTTAGTTTTCATCACAGTGATTTCTTTTGGTGTGTGTGTCAAAGTGTCACTCTGTCACCCAGGCTGGCCACCACAGCCTTGATCTGCTGGGCTCAGGCAATCCTTCCACCTCAGCCTTCCAAGTAGCTAGAACTACAGGCACATCCCACCATATCATGCTAATTTTTTGATTTATTGTAGAGATGAGGTCTCACCAAGCTGCCCAGACTGGTTTCGAACACGTGGACTCAGGCAGTCCTCTCATCTGGGCCTCCCAAAGTGCTGGGATTATAGGCATAGGCCACCATGTCCTGCCATCATCACAGTGATTTCTAAGGCAAGAGCATATTATTTCCCAGATCTTCCTAATCCAAAATAAACACTTGCAATTTATGTCTGCAAAGATAGGCTTTACTGCCAGTTTGGCTTTTTAGATACCCACACCTATCTTGTTTAATTTATATGCAAGTGAGAAACAATTTTATGGATAAATAAGGCCACCCTTTTTTCTACATCATATAAACTGTAAAAACATCACAAATGAACCCTGTGAAGTGAGGTTGTCTTTGTTATTCATCCTTTCCAAATTGTAACACATTACTTTATCTTTTTTTTTTTGAGTTGGAGTCTCACTCTGTCGCCCAGGCTGGAGTGCAGTGGCATGCTCACGACCACTGCAGCTTTGACCTGCTGGGCTTAGGTGATCTTTTCACCTCAGCCTTCAAAGTAGCTGGAACTGTAGGCGTGCACTGCTTATTTATTTATTTGTTTATTTGATTTATTGTAGAGACCCGATCTCACCAAGTTGCCCAGGCTGGTCTTGAACCCCTGGACTCAGGCAGTCCTCTCGCCTTGGCCTCCCAAAGTGCTGGAATTACAGACTTCAACCATCATGCCCAGCCATGTTGCTTTATCTTAATAAAACCTTTCTACCCCAGCCACATTAGTCCATGAACATATACTCATTTCCATCTCTAAGCTTGCTTATCCTGTTTTTTTACTTCATATGCCCTTATTATTTCCAGTCCAACCTGAATCCTCATCTGTGGTTCTCTCTTTTTCTTGAAACCTCAGAGGTGTCATCTTTTGCTTTTTATTCTCATCATCACATTCCTGTATTACTTAAGATTTCTAACACCTCTTCTTGGCAGTATGAAATGTGGTTTTTTTGTGATCCTTGCATGCATGTTTATTCTTTAACTAGACTGCAAGTTCCTTAAATGTCGTTCCTTGTAGCATCATATAATGAATGTGCTTAGTAGGTGCTTAAGTAAATTTAGGAGGTAATATTGAATAATAGTAGATTTAAGGCAACCTAGTTATATATATTCCATAAACATTTAGCTTAAAAATTAAACTGCTTATAAATTAAATTTTTTATTTTAAAGTTGTGAGGTGCAATTCAGGTTGAGTATACAAATGTTCATTATGCAGGTACTTTTGTTGATGAGGTGTGTCCCCCCGCATAAATTTTATTATTAAGAAATCTATGTAACTGGCAAAAAATCATCATCATTTTATTTTTTTATTTTTTATTTTTTTTTGAGTTGGAGTCTCACTCTGTCACCCAGACTGGAGTGCAGTGGCCACTCCCAGCCACCGCAACCTCGACCTGCTGGGTTCAGGCAATCCTTCCGCCTCAACCTTCCAAGTAGCTGGAACTAGAGGCGCGTACTACCACACCCGGCTCATTTTTGTTTGATTGTAGAGATGAGGTCTTGCCAAGTTGCCCAGGTGGGTCTCGAACCCTTGGGCTCAGGCAATCCACTCACTTCCGCCTCCCAAAGGCGTGGGATTACAGGCTGAGCCACCGAGCCCGGCTAGTCATCATTATTTTAAAATCACGCAATTAAATGACTGATCTTTTAGCTGGGCACAGTGGCCCACGCCTGTAATCCCGGCACTTTGGGAGGCAGAGATGAGAGGATTGCCTGAGCCCAGGGAATGGAGAACAGCCTGGGCAACTTGGCGAGACCTCGTCTCTACAATAAAGAAAAAAAGTTAGCCAGGCATGGTGGTGCATGCCTGTAGTTCCAACTACTTGGAAGATGAGGCAGGAGGATCTCCTGAGCCCAACAGGTCGAGCTTTGGTGACAGTGAGACTCTGTCTCAAAAACTTTTTTAAAAAAAGAGATTTTATAAAAGTGGCATGTTATATATACACATTAGTAGTATCACCAATAGTGTACCAGTAAAACCATACATTTATTCTTAGGAATAAGTAATATCCTGTAGATTTCTCTAGTTTAGTTCTCTTTTCTTCATATAATAATAGTGATTTGTTCTTTGATCTCTGAACCAATCATATACTTCCTAGATCACACTTTCTAAATTAATGTGCCCCAACTTGGTAATGAAATGATGTGGGAGTAAATAATAAATATGTACATTAGCAAGTAGGAGACATGTAGGAAAGATAGTAGATGGAAAAGAAGGGTGGAAGAAAATGAATTGAAAGGGTTTAAATGAATCTTAAAGTAGTGGTGTGACCTAATAACACATTGGGGGATAACTAGGAATCCAGACCATTTTCCACTCAGTAGCAGGGCACCAAGCAGAATTATGTTGTGTGCTAAATGGTAAGAAAAGGCCATCCATAAATTCTAGGCATAGATGTAAACTTGATGCCATCATTATGAGGGGTCAGTATTGCAAGTGTTCATTTGGAGGTTATATACGTGCCAGGCAATTCTTAAGCAGTTTCTTGATCACATGTCTAATCCTTTACAATAGGGGACCTTAAAATAAAATGTTTTCTATGCTAAAAACTCCTTTGGTAATCTGGTTAAGCCTTTGAGATTAATGATTTTGAAAGAATAAAATATGTAGGATAAGAAATTAAACCAATTATATTGAAATACAGCTATCAAAATATTAAAAGTCTAGTATAGTGATATGAGCTTTAACACACTAAAATGCAATATTTATCAGTTGGCCTGGTAACTAATTTCAAGTTATGATGAGCTAAATGTTATTTTGGGATCTGCACAGCTGTAAAGTAATATGAAAATGTCTGGTTGCTATCCTAATTTCTATAGTGCTATATTACTAATATTACTGTGGTTTGCTTGCACTCATCATTCAGGAAAATCTAGATTTTATTTAAAGCTTAGCAAAAATAAGCATGTAATGTTTTCTTCCCCATCCAAATTTCCCAACTGCCTTCTAAGTTGTTCATAGACCCCAGATTGAGAACCCCTGTTTACAACAAATAACTGACTCTGTGAAAGACATTCAATCATTAAACTAAGAGTTTAGCAGGGATTTGAACCCAGGAATCTGGCACCAGAGCCCAGATTCTTTTTTTTGAGTCAGAGTCTCACACCATCACCTAGGCTGGAGTGCAGTGGCCATTTACGGCCACCGCAGCCTTGACCTGCTGGGCGCAGGCAATCTTTCTGCCTCTGCATTCCAAGTAGCTGGAATTACAGGCATGTGCCACCACTGGCTAATTTTTTGGTTTATTGTAGAAATAAAGTCTTGCCAAGTTGCCCAGGCTGGTCTCAAACCCCAAGGCTCAGGCAGCCCTCTTATCTCCACCTTCCAAAGGGCTGGGAGTACAGGTGTAAGCCCCACCACCCAGCTCCGGTTCTTTAACCAACTAGAATATCCTGGATTCACACAGTCTGCTTCCCAAATCAATTTAACTTTTTTTTTTTTATTGGAGTCTCACTCTGTCATGCAGGCTGGAGTGCAGTGGCATGCTTGTGGCGACTGCAGCTTCAACCTGCTGGGCGCTGGTGATCCTTCTGCCTCAGCCTTCCAAGTAGTTGGAACTACAAGTGCACACCACCACACTCAGCTAATTTTTTATTTATTGTAGAAATGAGCCTCATCAAGTTGCCCAGGCTGGTCTTGAACCCCTGGGCTCAGGCAGTCTTCTAGCCTCTACCTCCCAAATTGCTGGAATTACAGGCGTGAGCCATGGCACCCAACCCCAAATAATTTAAAAATGTTATTTATAAGCAAGTGTAAAAGGGAATTTCATGTCTATATTATAGTGAGTTAAGGAGACTTAATGAGCCGGGCTCGGTGGCTCAGCCTATAATCCCCTGCTTTGGGAGGCTGAGGTGAGTGAATTGCCTGAGCTCGCGGGTTCGAGACCCGCCTGGCCGACTTGGCGAGACCTCATCTCTACAGTAAATCAAAAAAATCAGCTGGGCGTGGTAGCGCGTGCCTGTAATTCCGGCTACTCGGAAGGCTGAGGCGGAAGGATCACCAGAGCCCAGCAGGTCGAGGCTGCAGTGGCCAGGAGCGGCCACTGCACTCCAGTCTGGGCAACAGAGTGAGACTCCGACTCAAAAAAAAAAAAAAAAAAGGAGACTTAATGGAGAGAAAAAATAAGGGAAAAGGAAGGAAAAATGGCTAGAGCAGAGGTTTTTAAACTTTTTGTGTTATAAACACCTGAAGGTGCTAAAACAAATTCTGGGCACTCCCCCCCCCCCAGTATCAAATTCTGTAGGAAAACCTGAAAATTTGCATTGCTTATACATTTCCAGGTGATGCTTGTATCTCACTGAGCATTCAGTTCTGAGCAAGTCAGAGGATTGGCAAGAACAAGGGTAAAGATAGGCTTAAAGAGCCACTCTTGCTGGGTGAGGTGGTTCATGCCTTTAATCCCAACACTTTGGGAGATGGAGGCGAGACTGCCTGAGCTCAGGGGTTCAAGACCAGCCTGGGCAACCTGGCAAGACCTCTTCTCTGCAATAAATAAAAAAATTAGCAGGGCGTGGTTGTACATGCCTGTAGTTCCAGCTACTTGGAAGGCAGAGGCAGAAAGATGGCCCGAACCCAGCAGGCTGAGGCTGCAATGGCCGTGATCATGCCACTGCACTCCAGCCTGGGTGACAAAGTGAGACTCCGACTTAAAAAATAAAAATAAAAAGGAAAAGAAATAGAAACTCTTAAAAAAAAAAAGAGAGAAACTCTTAGTTTGGTCAGAAATTATAACCTCCTCTTTCCTTGAGTGTGGACTTTGAAAATGTTTTGATTTTGTCTCCTGAAATGGAAAATAGCCAATTAATTATTTTTATCTTTGTAGAATATTCAAATTGCCATTTCATAAATTATACCATTAAAATATGTAATAACTTGAGTTAAAGTACAGTCATGTTATATGACCCCAAAATGTTATGGCATTATCAGTAAAAAGTTTAAATTTCAAAATGTTTGGTTTTATCTTTCTTGGCACTTTTAATCTAGGCAGTGACCTGATCTAATAGCAGAATCAAGAGCCTATTTTGTCCAGTGCAAGAAATAGGAAAACTCATAGGACTCAAAGTACCTACACTGGGAGTTAAGTTAACTTTTATACTAAAGTTCTGGTCAGTCGGAAATAAAGCTATTGACAAAAAAATACTAAGTTTGCTTATAAAATCTATTTAGAGCTTATATGATTGTGCTGGGACCATCTCTGAATACCCAACACTGTATTAAGATTGTTTTGGTTGCACCTGATACAACCCAAATTGGTGAAACAAAAAAAAAGAAGAAAAATCTATTGGTTTGTGACAGTGAACAGTACAAGAGCATATTTGTTTAGCCATATGCACAGTGCAGCATGATCCATGCCTCAGACAGTGCCATCAGTCTCCACCTTGGCTTCCTCTGGATTCTTAGGGCTCTACTTGGTGGCTCTCCTGGCAGCAATAGCCATCCATTCTCCTGTCTCTCAGCCTAGCAGAAGAGAAAAAGTCTCAGTTGGGTGTGATGGCTCACACCTGTAATACCAGCACTTTGGGAGGCAGAAGCAGGAGGATTACCTGAGCTCAGGGGTTTGAGACCAGCGTGAACAACACAGCAAAACCTCTTCTCTACAATAAATCAAAATATTAGCATGACGCATGTCTGTAGTTCCAGCTACTGGGAAGGCTGAGGCAGAAGGATTGCCTGAGCCCAATAGGCTGAGGCTGCAGTGACTGTGAGAGTGCCACTGCACTCCAGCCTGGGCAACAGAGTGAGACTCCAGCTCAAAAAAAAAAAAAAACAAAAACAAGGTATTTTTGGGCAACCATGATTGTGTGAGGGCTCAGACAGCTTATCTGAAGTGGGTCAGAGGGCCAGAATGCTAAACAAACACTTCCTACTCCTAACTTTACCTAGATCCTATATAAAACCTGATTTAATGTGAGCTGAATAAAATCACAATTATGGATATTGTTGCTGTGGATTTAGTTCAATTTTTTTCCTGTTCTAATTGAAAAGTTTTAATTGGAGCACACAATTGAACTTCATTTTGTTCCACAAGGACTGGAGACCTCGCCCATCTGTGGTGCCTGACTGTGTAGCCTTTCCCACTGAGCTCAGTTAAGCTAGTTGTTCTCACAGAAGCCACTTGTCCAATTAAGTGAAAAGTGCACAATAGGTAACAAGCTCTAATTAGCAGTTGTTTCTACTTGTACAAACTTTAATAGGGGGAGGAGAATGGTCTCATTGAATTGAACTGTATTTACCCTAATGGAAATCAGTGTCAAAACTTGTGTTAATTGGGAGAAAAAAATAAGGAATTGCTACTTAATTCCACAAGCAAAAAAATTAGACATCATGAAGTATCCTTAAGAGCAAAGTCAGAAAATGTTTTAAAATTAACCATCTCAATAGAGTTTTATTGTTACTACTATAAGCATCCCAGAATTGAAACTTCTAGATTTCAAATAACAAGAATTTAATACCAAGAAAAGGAGAATGTATCATACCTACAGTGGAAACACACATAGACCCAAATTTACCATATCACAATCCTAAAACAGTTTATACTGGTCTTCATCTCCTTTGGGCTTTTTTATTTTTTATTTTTTTTTTGAGTTAGAGTCTCACTCTGTTGCCCAGGCTGGAGTGCAGTGGCACACTCATGGCCATTGTAGCCTCAACTGCTGGGCTCAGGCAATCCTTCCACCTCAGCCTTCCAAGTAACTGGAACTACAGACACGTGCCACCATGCCTGGCTAGTTTTTGTGATTTACTGTAGAAATGAGGTCTCACCAAGTTGCCCAGGTTGGTCTCGAACCCTCGGGCTCCAGTGGTCCTCTTGTCTTGGCCTACCAAAGTGCTGGGATTACAGGTTGAGCCACTGCGCCTAGCCGTTTCTCCCCTTTTATTTTTTTAATTTTAATTTATTTTTTTAGGTTACAAAATATAGTTTATTTAGAAAGTAAATTAGAGAGAGAGAGAGAGATTCACCTCCCCGATGTAGGGGAGGGGCCAAAGCCAGGAAATATGACCTGGCCATAGCTCAAAGAGCACATAGCCACAACATAGTTTAGCAAGGCAATGACCCATTTATCCACTTTTAAAGTTTTATTTTATTTTAGAGACAGGCTCTCACTCTACTGCCCAGGCTGGAGTGTAGTGGGGCAATCATGGCTCAATGAACACCATGCCTGGCTAATTTTTCTTGATTTATTGTAGAGGTGAGGTCTTGCCAAGTTACCCAGGCTGGTCTCGAACCTGTGGGCTCAGGCAATCCTTTCACCTTGGCCTCCCAAAGTGCTGGCATTATAGGCGTGAGCCACCATGCCCGGCCCTTTGTGTCTTTTTTAAAAATGTAATATTCTTTCCCTCATCTTACCAGAAAGAGAAATGGGGGTAAGGGCTTTCTCAGATGAAAATTGAATACGACTACAGAGAGGACCCCTAAAAATCCATAATTTATTTATAAAAAGTGTGTATTTATTCTTACTTTTTTTTTTTGAGTCGGAGTCTCACTCTGTTGCCCAGGCTGGAGTGCATTGGCACACTTATGGCCACTGAAGCCTCAACTTGCTGGGCTTAGGCGATCCTTTTACCCCCCCCCTTCCAAGTAGCTGGAGCCACAGGCGTGTACCACCTTGCCTGGCTAATTTTTTGATTTATTGTAGAGACAAGGTCTTGCCATGTTGCGCAGGCTGATCTCGAACTGCTGGGTTCAGGCAATCCTCTCGCCTCCGCCTCCCAAAGTGCTGGGATGACAGGCGAGAACCGTTGTGCCCAGCCTATTCTTTTTTGTTGTTGTTGTTTTGTTTTTCTTGTTTTGTTTTGTTTTTTTGAGTTGGAGTCTCTGTCGCCCAGACTGGAGTGCAGTGGCATGCTCACGGCCAACGCAGCCTCGGCCTGCTGGGCTCCGGCGATGCTTCCGCCTCAGCCTTCCGAGTAGCCGGAATTACAGGCGTGCGCTACCACGCCCGGCTAGTTTTTGATTTTTATTGTAGAGATGAGGTCTCGCCAAGTTGCCTGGGCAGGTCTCGAATCTGTGGGCTCAGGCAATCCACTTGTCTCGCCTCTCAAAGTGCTGGAATTACAGGCGAAGCCACCGAGCCCGGCCAACCCAGCCTATTCTTACATGTTTAAACTTCAGTCATCTTCAAAGTCTTCTCCATTTGATGCAACATACCCATTGAGACACTTTTCGTGCTCAAACAGATTTTGAACTCATCAATTTTGATGCCTTTTAGTGCTTCTGTCATTTTTTGTTTCACCTCTTCCGCACTGGCAAAAACATTTCCCTCTGAGGACTTTTTTCATCCAGGGAAACAAACAAACGAAAGTTGCTCAGGGCAAGGGCAGATGAATAGAGAGGGTGGAACACAGGGGTCATGCAGTGAGGCCAGGTGCATTATCGTGGTGGAAGAATCAAGACCTGCTCGTCACAGCTCTTGACGTTGCTTTCGCAAATCGTGACTCAACCTTCTCCAAACTTTCAGATAAAAATTTTGGCTGACCATTTGATCCAGAGGAACAAATTCCAAGTGTACTACAAGGTGTCCACCCTCAAAAGATAATTCTGGTTTTTTTGGGGGGGGTCCCCCTCATATATATGAAATCACTTCGCTTTTCCAAGTTCAGAAGATTGATGTTGTTGAAATGGGGAAAACACTGAATTTTACATATTGCTATCCTTTCCACAAATAATAAGAATTAGAAAACAAAAACGATAAAACAAAAGCAGCTTGAAGGGTATCTCTGCACTCTGGTTCACTAGAGAAGGTGAAGAATTACTAGAAAGATGAAAGAAATGACATAAACACAAAATTCAGAAAACACAAGATTCTGTAGTAGAAGACAAGGAAAAACAGAGAAAGAAGAAACTGCTCTCCTGGGACTGTATTGTCTTGTCTCCTTAGTCTTTTATTGTGGGTCAGGAGATTCTGTAATAGAACCAAATAGGCTCATCCCATTCACTGAGAGATGCAGTCTGGAGAAGGTGGGGTCCTGCAGATCAGCGCCATCATTTTCTCTTTTAATTTGCAGAAGTTGCTGGGTGTGTTTTGCCACTGATGAAGACGACAGAACCGCTGAATGGGTGAGACCATGCAGGTGCAGAGGATCCACAAAATGGGTTCACCAGGCTTGTCTACAGCGCTGGGTAGATGAAAAACAAAGAGGAAACAGTACAGCCAGAGTGGCATGTCCTCAGTGCAATGCCGAATACTTAATAGTGTTCCCGAAGTTGGGTAAGAATATCTTTAAAAGCAACACAGATATATTTGATGTTGTTATACTTAACTGTATGGTCTTACGTTTATTTTTAAATGAGCCATCTCTTCTTTTTTTGTGTGAATTTCTATATTCTCGTTCTGTTGTTTCCTCTCTAAATGTCAGAGATATGTATTTGTTTTGCTAACAGTTTACAATAGCCTTTTTTTCCTTTTGAGTCTGAGTCTCACTCTGTCACCCAGGCTGGAGTGCAGTGGCACACTCATGGCTACCACAGCCTCAACGTGCCGGGCTCAGGAAATCCTTCCACCTCAGCCTTCCAAGTAACTGGAACCATAGGCATGTACTACCATGCCCAGCTAATTTTTTTTTTTAATTGTAGAGATGAGTTCTCGCCATGTTGCTCAGGCTATTCTCAAACCCCTGAGCTCAGGCAATCCTCTTGCCTTCACTTCCCCAAGTTGTGGGATTACAGGCTTGAGCTACTGCGCCCGGCTGTACAATACCTTTAATATATTCCCCAAGCAATTCTTTCATCTGTGTACTAACTGCTTTCGTTTGATAAAGAGGAAAAATAACTTGCATATCTGTGGGGATGTAATTGATTAATAACAAAGCTATAATAAGCTGAATTAAAGAGCCTCATTCTCTGCAGATGGTGTAAGAGAAAGGAGTAATTTGTTCTTTCTAATACTTCTCTTTTAATTCTTCTGTTAAGGAATAAAAGTAGGGAACTTAAAGATTTAGTAAGATACAGAGTTAAACTCATCTTTGGAATCCAATTTATGTAGTTATTTTTAGTGAAAACTACTATCCCTTTTCTGGGAATTGGAAGGTAGGGAATAACCAAAGGTCTGAGAATAGGCCTATCATGAAAAAACGTAGAGCTAACCACTTAAAAGAAGCTGTAACAAAGGCTGATATTCAGTGAACCTGTTCCATCACAGCCATACAGTTATGAATTGGTGGTGTTCTCTTTGGTGTTTATGCCATGCCAGTTGTTAAACATTTTTAATATCGCCCTTGGCTATAACCCGGAGGTATAGGAAGGCAGTTTGGGTTCGGTGAAGGTTGGAAAGAGGATGTTTTTGGGGGAAGTAGGATTCAAAGAGAAATCAGATATAATTGCTAGATACTGTTTTTTATAGGCATTATACATACTGAAATCACACCCATGTTTTATAAAACGAGGCAGCATAAATGTAGATAAGGAGGTACTCTTGTAATGCAAGAAGCTTAATGATAAGGGTAAACAAAATGCCCATGATTGTCTTTCTCTAGCATTGTACATAGGAAAAAATGATAGCTTCCTATGAAAGGAAAAGGAGTGTAATAGAGAAAGTGGTGTTCTTTAACACTGGCATTTATGGACACATGATGGGTCTTCACGTATACCACTAATTTCAGATAAAAGTAAACACAAGAGAATAAGTCTCAGTGTTTTCATTAGAAGATCAAAGCAATATTTTAAAATAACTTAAGAATTCTCACTGAAAACTAAATGAAAATTGACAAATGTATGGCACTCGGCAGGAAAATTGAATAATTTAATCTGGGGAGATGGCAATGTTTTAGATCTTTTTTTTTTTTTTTTTTTTGAGTTGGAGTCTCACTCTGTCACCCAGACTGGAGTGCAGTGGCTGCTCCCGACCACCGCAGCCTCGACCTGCTGGGCTCCGGTGATCCTTCCGCCTCAGCCTTCCAAGCAGCTGGAACTACAAGCACGTGCTACCACGCCCGGCTAATTTTTTGATTTATTGTAGAGATGAGGTCTCGCCAAGTTGCCCAGGCAGGTCTTGAACCCGCGGGCTCAGGCAATCCACTCACCTCAGCCTCCCAAAGCACGGGATTACAGGCTGAGCCACCGAGCCCGGCAGATCTGTTCTTTCAGTTGAATTCAGTTCTAAGAGATATGTTTTCAGGTTTATTGCAATAATTGACTGTGGTTTTAAGTATACCTAATAAGACAGTGATTTCTTTCTTCAGCAAAGAGAATGCCTAGTTGTTAGAAGAGTCAAATTCTTTGGTTAAGGCATTTGTTCATGATTTGCTCTTCAAATTTTATTTTATTTATTAATTTAAATTTTTTATTTTCTTGAGTAGAGGTCTCACTCTGTCACCCAGGCTGGAGTACAGTGGCATGGTTATGGCCTCTGCAGCCTTGACTGCTAGGCTCAGACAATCCTTCTGCTTCAGCCTTCCAGGTAACTGGAGCTATAGGCATGCACCACACCATACCCGGCTGATTTTTGATTTATTGTAGAGACGAGGTCTCACCAAGTTGCCCAGGCTGGTCTCGAACCCCTGCACTCAGGCAATCCTCTGGCTTCCGCCTCCCAAAGTGCTGGGATTGCAGGCGTGAGCCACCACACCTGGCTTCAAATTTTATTTTAATTTATTTATTTATGAATTAAGAAAGGTAATTTATTAAAGGAAAGATACATTATGAAGGTCACAACATTCAGGATAACAACAAGAGTGTCTGCTGTCTGCTGCAAATTTTATTTTTATTTCTTTTTGAGTCACAGTCTTACTTTGTTGCCCAGGCTGGAGTGCAGTGGCACACTTGTGGCCACCCCACCATCATCCTGCTAGGCTCAGATGATCCTTCCGTCTCAGCCTCCCAAGTAGCTGGAACTACAGGCACACACTACCACACCCGGCTATTTTTTTTTTAATTGTAGGGATGAGGTCTCGCCAAGTTGCCCAGGCTGGTCTCGAACCTGTGGGCTCAGGCAATCCCCTCACCTCGGCCTCCCAAAGTGCTGGGATTACAGGCTTAAGCCACTGCGCCCAACGGCAAATTTTATTTTTAATAATTGTTTTGTCTGCACAATTTGTGAGATAGATAAAAAAAATATTTATGTTATTTCATCCTCAGATGATAGGTTCAAGCTATTCACTATACTGTCTGTCATGGAGATATGACACTTGAGTTAGACTCTTAAAATCATAGAATACTTTATTGACATTATCAGTGTCATGAAAAGCAGGTACATCCTTCATTTGAGTAGGTTGTGTTGGCGTCTTTCCTCTTGAAGAGACAGAGAAGCCAAGTCTGTATTTGCTGCCTCTTTCTTGACACAACATGCTGAAGATATCTGCTCAAGAGCTGCAGTTTGAATTACAGTCACAGTTTTTCATGCAGTCATTAACACTGACTGACTCAAGGATAAAGGGAGTTTTGTCAAATGCTAGCTGTTTTCTGTAAATGCAGCCACGTGTGAATTGGGGTTCAGGTGGTAGACTCTGGCCATGTTGATCAAGTCAAGTTCAAAAATAAGTGTTGAAGGCCAGGCGAATGACTCAAGCCTGTAATCCCAGCACTTTGGGAGGCCGAGGTGAGAAGATTGCCTGAATCCAGGGGTCCGAGACCAATCTGGGTAACTTGGTGAGAACTCGTTTCTACAATAAATTTTTTTAAAAAATTAGCTGGGTATGGTGGCTCATGCCTATAGTTCCAGCTACTTGGAAGGCTGAGGCAGAAGGATCGCCGGAGCCCAGCAGATCAAGGCTATGGTGGCTGTGAGCAGTGTGCCTCTGTACTCCAGCCTGGGCAACAGAGTGAGACTCCAACTCAAAAAAAAAAATATTCTGGGAAAGTGATAATTTTTTCAAATTTGTTGGAATGTTTGTAAAATGTTTGTGTTCAAAACTTGCATCCGTTTTTTTTCAAACTGTCCGTAGACCAGTAAATACATTGCTAGGCACTGCCATTGGTCCCCAAATGGCATTTGATAAACTCTGGCTAGAAGGAATAAAAGACACAAGAAAAGATGCACAAGGGAGGGCTCGGTGGCTCAGCCTGTAATCCCAACACTTTGGGAGGCCAAGGCAGGTGAATTGCCTGAGCCCGTGGGTTTGATACCCTCTGGGGTAACTTGGCGAGACCTCGGCCCTACAGTAAATTTAAGAAAAAAACATTAGCTGGGCAGGTAGCATACCTGCAGTCCGGCTACTTGGAAGGCTGAGGCGGAAGGATCACTGGAGCCCAGTGGGTGAAGACTGCAGTGGCCAGAAGCTTGCCACTGCCCTCCAGTCTGGGCGATGGAGTGGGACTCTGACTCAAAAAAAAAAAGAGAAAAAAGAAAAGATGCACAAGGGAAAGGTGATGGTTAATATCCCATGGGATGATCTCTGAGCACAGGTTTTTTTTTAATTTGAAGTTTTCCTGTGAATTCTGCCTCCATTTGGGTGGCTAGCTGACCAATTCTGCATCTTTTTTTTTTGTCCCTAGTTATGGCAGGAATGGAGTTTATGTTCTTTATTGTTAATCAGGAATTTGTTATGCTTGCTTAAGAAAACTTAGAGAACTCAGACTTAATCTTTCTCACTGTTTGCCACCCATCTTAGGGTTTGCTTTTTTCTAGTGAGTTAGACCAGGTGTTTGTATGCACCTACTTGAGAACTTTGTTACTCAGGCTTTGATCTGAGGACCAGAACCTCTGGCATCCTCTGGGAGCTGATAGAAATGCAGAACACCAACCCTTCTCTCTTCACCCCCCTTTTATTGATTCGAAATCTGCATTTTAACAATATCATCAGATGATTTCTATGCACATTAGATTCAAAAAGCCTCGCTTTAAAACAGGAAGGGAATTCCAACTAAAAAAAGTTTGTCTTGCATTAAAAATAAAGCCTGTCCATAAAGTTTGCCACCTGGAAGTAACCTTGTTTAGCTAAGCAGAAGAATTCAGAGGAGTTTCTCAAAGGTAGAGATTTTTGTTGTTGTTGTTGTTGTTGTTTATGGTCGCTCTATTCATAGTTGTTGAAAATTGGAAGCAACCACAATGTCCTTCAATAGGTGAATGGATAAGCAAACTGTGGTACGTGCATACAATAGTGACAAAAAGAAATGCTACAAAAAGACGGAACCTTAAATGCACGTTACTGTGTACAGGAAGCCAGTCTGGAAAAGCTACAGTCTGTGTGATAAAAGGTAGAGATCTTAACTCCTGAGGTTAAGTGGGTACAAGGTTAAGAGGTAAACTGATTCATATTAGATTTCTGTAGTTTCTTTCAATGATGTTTTCCAGTTTTCAGGGTACAGGTTTTGTACTTCTTTTGTTCAGTTTATTCCTAAATGTTACATCATTTGATGCTATTATAAATGGAATTGTTAATTTTATTTTCAGACAGTTTATTGTGAGTATATAGAATACAATTGATTTTTTGAAATCTGGACCTTGTATCCTATGAACTTGCTCAACTTGTTTAATAATTCTGATAGTTTTTTAGAGGATTCCTTAGAATTTTCTTTTTTATTTTTGAGTTGGAGTCTCACTCTGTCACCCATGCTGGAGGGCAGTGGCACACTCCTGGCCACTGCAGCCTCGGCTTACTGGGCTCAGACAATCCTTCCACCTCAGCCTCTCAAGTAGCTGGAACTACAGGTACACGCCACCATGCCTGGTTAATTTTTTGATCTATTGTAGAGTTGAGGTCTCGCCAGGTTGCGGCAAGCTCAGACAATCCTCTCACCTCTGCCTCCCAAAGTGCTGGGATTATAAGCTTGAGCCACTGTGCTTGGCCTCCATAGAATTTTCTAACATAAGATTATGTTATCTGTGATTAGAGATTGCTTTACTTCTTTTCAAATCTGAATGCTTTTTGCTTTTTTTTTTTTTTTTTTTTTTTGGAGCTGGGGTCTATAGTGCAGTAGTACGATCATAGCTCACCACAACCTAAACCTCCTGAGCTCAGGTGATCCTCCTGCTTCAACCTCCCAAGTAGATGGAAATACAGTCATGTGCCGCCATGCCTGGCTAATTTTTTTTTTTTCTGAGTTGGAGTCTCACTCCATCGCCCAGGCTGGAGTACAGTGACGTGCTCACGGCTACCCCAGTGACGACCTGCAGGACTCCGGCGATCCTTCCGCCTCAGCCCTCCAAGTAGCCGGAACTACGGGCATGTGCTACCACGCCTGGCTATAATTTTTAAAATTTTTGTTAGAGACAAGGTCTCATACTCCTGGGCTTAAACAATTCTCCTGTCTCAGCCTCCCAAAGTACTAGGACTGCAGGTGAGAACCACTGTGCCCAGCCACCATTCTGAATGCTTTTATTTCATTTTCTTGCTTAATTGCCCTGGCTATAACCTCTAGTACAATGTTAAGTAGAAGTGATGAAAATAGATATCCTCATCTTGTTCTTGATCTTAGGGAGAAATCATGCAGCCGTTTTACCGTTAAGTACAGTCATGCACTGTATGACTATGTTAGTCAACGCTGGTGGCATATATGATAGTGGTTCCATAGATATAACGGAATTAAAAAATTCCTATCAGCTAAGCTCAGTGACTCAGCCTGTAATCCCGTGCCTTGGGAGGCTGAGGTGAGTGGATTGCCTGAGATCATGGGTTCGAGACCCGCCTGGGCAACTTGGTGAGACCTCATCTCTACAATAAATAAAAAATCATCTGGGTGTGGTAGCGCGCCCCTGTAATTCCGGCTACTTGGAAGGCTGAGGTGGAAGGATCGCCAGAGCCCAGCAGGTCGAGGCTGCGGTGACTGGGAGCGCCACTGCACTCCAGTCTGGGCGACAGAGTGAGACTCCAACTCAAAAAAAAAAAAAAAAAAAAAAATTCCTATCACCTAGAGACATTGTAGCTGTCATAAGGTCCTAGCACAGTGCGTTATTCATGTGTTTTTGGTAATGCTGGTGTAAACAAACCTGTGCTGCCAGTCGTATAAAAGTGTAGCACGTACAGTTATATATGGTGCATAATACTTATATACAATAAATAAATAATATATGTGTTATGAATTTATTGTACTATACTTTTTATCATTCTTTTATAGTATACTCCTACTTGTTTAAAAAAAAGTCAACTGCAGGGCCAGGTACAGTGGCTCACACCTATAATCCCAGCACTTTAGGAGGCCGAGGTGAGGGGTTGCCTGAGCCCACGAGTTCGAGAACAGCCCAAGACCTCATCTCTACAATAAATCAAAAATGAGCCAGGCATGGTAGCACGCGCCTGTAGTTCCAGCTACTTGGAATGCTGAGGTGGAAGGATTACCTGAGTCCAGCAGGTTGAGGCTGTGGTGGCCGTGACCGTGCCACCCCTGCGTTCCAGCCTGGGATACAGAGTGAGACTCCCAACTCAAAAAAAAAAAAAAAAGTTAACTGTAAAACAACCTCAGGCAGGTTCATCAGAGCATATTCCAGAAAAAGGCATTGTTATTATAGGAGATGACAGCTTCATGCATGTTGATTGCCCCTGAAGACCTTGCAGTGGGACAAGATGTATTTTTTGGATTTTTTTATTTTGGAGACCAGGTCTCACCAAATTGCCCAGGCTAATCTCAAATCCCTGGGCTCAGGCAATCCTCTCGCCTCGCCTTCCCAAAGTTCTGGGATTATAGGCTGGAGCCACCATGCTCAACCAACAGTGATATTGATAATCCTGACCCTGTGTGATCCTAGGCTGATGTGTATGTTTCGTGTCTTTGTTTTTAACAAAAAGATTTTAAAAGTTAAAAAACAATAAATTTTTTAAAAAAGGAAAAAAGGCTTATAGAATAAGGATATAAAGAAATACTTTTGTACAGCTAGACAGTGTATTAGTGGCTTAAGGTGTTATTACACAAGAGTCAAAAGTTTAAAACATTAAAGTTTATAAAGATAAAATGTTACAGTGAGCTAAGGTTAATTTTCTATTGAAAAAGTTTCATAAATTTAGTGTGGCCTAAGTGTACAGTTTACAAAGTCTATCGTACCATATAGTAATACCTTAGACCTCTACATTCACTCATTACCCACTCACTTACTGGCTCACCCAGAGAAACTTCTCATCTTACAAGCTCCATTCTTGGTACCCTATACAAGTGTACAGTTTTTAAATATTTTATGCCAACTTTTACTGTACCTTTCCTATATTACATATACTTACTACCATGTTATAATTGCCTGCAATATTCAGTATAGTGCCATGCTATACAGGCTTGTAGCCTAGGAGCAATAGGCTACACCATGTAGCTTAGGTGTGTAGTAGGCAATACCATCTGGGTTTGTCTAAGTACATTGTAGGATGTTCACACACCTGTGAAGTCACCAGTGGACACATTTCTCAGGATAGATCCCCGTTACTGAGCGGGGCATTAGTGTATATTAACTGAATTTTTTGGATATGGCCTTTATCAAGTTGAAGATGTTCCCTTCTATCCCTGGTTTGTTGAGTGCTTTTACCATGAAAAGGTGTTATATTTGGCAAATGCTTTTCTGCATCTGTTGAGGTGATCACGTGGTTTTTGTCCTGTAGTCTATTAATATGGTATATTACATTGGTTGGTTTTCATATGTTGTTCTAACTGCATTCCTGGGATAAATTCCACTTGCTCATGGTTTGCAATCCTTTTTTGATGTAGCTGGATTCATCTTGCTAGTACTTTGCAGAGGACTTTTCTGTCTATACTCATAATGGATATTGGTCTGTAGTTTTTTGTGATATCTTTGATTTTAGTACTAGAATAATACGAGCTTATAGGGTAAATTGGGAAGTGATTTTTTTTTTTTTTTTTTTTTTTTTTTGAGTCAGGGTCTCTCCCTGTCTCCCATCTGGAGTGTAGTGGTACGCTCACAGCCACTGCAACCTCAACCTGCTGGGCTCAGGCAATTCTCCTGCCTCAGCCATCCAAGTAGCTGGAACTATAGGCATACACCACCATGCCTGGCTAATTTTTTGATTTATTATAGAGATGAGGTCTCACCAAGTTACCCAGGCTAGTCTCAACCTCATAGGCTCAGGCAATCCTCACCTCCACCTCCCAAAGTGCTAGAATTACAGGGCATCAGCCATCCATTTTTTGAAAGAGTTTATAAAGGGTTGGTCTTAACTCTTTAAGTGTTTGGTAGCAGTGAAGCCATTTGGTCCTAGCCTTTTCTTTATATAAAGCTTTTAAATAACTAATTTAGTCTCACTACTTGTTATAGGTCTATTCAGATTTTCTATTTATTTATTTATTATTTTTTTTTAAATTTGAGTTGGAGTCTCACTCTGTCGCCCAGACTGGAGTGCAGTGGCCGCTCCCAGCCACCGCAGCCTCGACCTGCTGGGCTCCGGCGATCCTTCCGCCTCAGCCTTCCGAGTAGCCGGAATTACAGGGGCGCGCTACCACGCCTGGCTGATTTTTTATTTATTGTAGAGATGAGGTCTCGCCAAGTTGCCCAGGCGGGTCTCAAACCCGTGGGCTTAGGCAATCCACTCACCTCGGCCTCCCAAAGCGCGGGATTACAGGCTGAGCCACCGAGCCCAGCTAGATTTTCTATTTCTTCTTGAGCTAGTTTTAGTAATTTGTGTCTTTCTAGAAATTTATTCATTTTTATCTGCATTATCTAATTTGTTGGCATATAACTATTCATAGTTTTTTGTTTGTTTTGAATCGGGGTCTCACTCTGTCACTTAGACTGGAGTGCAATGGTGCTATCAGCTCATCACAGCTTCCACCTCTTGGGCTCAGGCGATCCCCTCTGCGTCAGCCTTCCAAGTAGCTAGGACTATAGGTACTTGCCACCACTCCTGACTTTTTTTTTTTTTAATTTGTTGTAGAGATGCGGTCTCACTATGTTGCCTAGGCTGCACTTTTTTTTTTTTGAGTCAGAGTCTCACTCTGTTGCCCAGGTTGTAGTGCGGCGGCATAATCGTAATCATGGCTCACCGCAGCCTCAACATCCTGGACTCAGGTGATCCTTCCACCTTGGCTTCATGAATAGCTGGGGCTACAGGAACATGCCACCATACCCAGCTAATTTTTTTTTTTTTTAAGTGGCAGTCTCACTCTGTCACCCCCCAGCCTGGAGGGCAGTGGCACGCTCACAGCCACCGCAATCTCGACCTGCTGAGCTCAGGCCATCTTTCTACCTCAATCTTCCAAGTAGCTGGCACTAAAGGCATGTGCCACCATGCTCGTCTAATTTTTTTATTTATTGTAGAGATGAGGTCTTGCCAGATTGCCAGTGGGTTCGGGCAATCCTCTCACCTTGGCCTCCCAAAGTGCTGGGATTATAGGTGTGAACCACCTCGCCTGGTCTAATTTTTTTTTATTTTTTGTAGAGACAAAGTCTTGCTCTATTGCCCAGGTTGGTTTCAAACTTCTGGGCCCAAGCAATCCTCTCTCATCAGCCTCCCAAAGTGTTGGGAATACAGGCGTGATACACACCCAGCCTGTAATATTTTTTAATAATCCTTTTTATTTCTGTAAGATTGGTAATAATGGCCCTTCTTTCATTTATAATTTTAGTAATATGAATCTTGGTCAGGCTAGCTAAAGATTCATTAGTTCTGTTGATTTTTTTTTTCAAAGAATAAATTAGTGAATTTTGAGTTTTATTGATTTTTTTCTATTTTTCAATTCTCTATTTTTTTCTCTATAGTCTTTATCTTCTTCCTTTTGCTTGGTTTGTATTTAGTTTGCTTTTCTTCTCTAGTTTCTACAGCCACGTGCCACCAGCTAATTTTTTTATTTATTGTACAGATGAGGTCTTGCCAAATTTCTCAGGCCAGTCTCAAACCTCCAGGCTCATGCAGTCCTCTCACCTCAGCCTCCCAAAGTGCTGAGATTACAGGTGTGAGCCACCACACCTGGCCTTTTGTTTTTTTAAACTCATTTGGGAAAATACCAAGGAGTGTGGTTATTGGATTGTATGATAAGAGTATATTTAGTTTTGTACAAAACCTTGAAACTCTTCCAAAGTGCCTGTGTCATTGTAGCATCTTGTATTCCCACCAAGGAATACGAGTTCCTATTGCGCCACATCCTTGCCAGCTTTTGGTGTTGCCAGTGTTTTGGATTTTGGTTATTCTAATAGGTGTGTAATTGTATCTCATTGTTGTTTTAATTTGCAATTCCCTAATGACACTTGTTAAGATCTTTTTGTATGTTTATTTGCCATCTGTATATCTTTTTCGGTGAGGTGTCCAAACCTTTTGCTCATTTTTAAATTAGGGTGATAGTTTTATTTTGACTTTTTAAGACTTCTTTGGATTTTTTTTTTTTTTTTTTGAGTGGAAGTCTCACTGTCACCCAGGCTGGAGTGCTGTGGCATGCTTCCCACCACTGCAGCGTCAACCCACTGGGCTCAGGTGATCTTTCCGCCTCAGCCTTCCCAGTAGCTGGAACCACAGGCATGCACCATCACGTCCAGCTAATTTTTCTTGATTTATTGTAGAGATGAGGTCTCTCCAAGTTAGCCAGGCGGGTCTCAAACTCCTGGGTTCAGGCAGTTCTCTATCTCAGCCTCCCAAGGTGTTGGGATTATAGGCTTGAGCTGCCATGCCCAGCCTGGATATTTTAGATAACAGTCCTTTATCAGATATGTCTTTTGGAAATCTTTTCTCCTAATCTGTAGCTTGTCTTCTCATTCTGTGGCTCTTTCTTCTTTTATAATATAGTCATTTACAGCTACTAATATAAATTTTTCTCTAAGCACTGCTTTAGCTGCATCTCATAAGTTTTGGTATGTTTTCATTGATCTCAAAATATTTTCTAATTTCTTTTGTGACTTATTTGACCCGTTGATTATTTAGGAGTATGGTGTTTAATTTTCACATGTTTACAAATTTCCCAAATGTCCTTCTGTTACTGAGTTCTAATTTCCTTTCTGTGTGATTAGAGAATATACTTTATCTGATTTCTTAAATATATTAAAACTTTTTATGACCTAACATATGTTTTATCTTGGAGAATGTTCCATGTGTACTTGAAAAGAATGTATATTCTGCTGTTGTTGGGTAGAGTGTTGTATAAATAACTAGTTTGCTAGTATTTTCAAGTGTTCTGTTTCCTTGTCAATCCTTTACCTACCAATTATTGAAAGTGGGGTATAGAAGTCTCAAACTATTGTTGAGTTATCTATTTCTCTAGTTTTATACATTTTTTTACTTTATTCTGGGGCTCCATTGGGTGCATATATGTTTATAAAATTGTTATGTCTTCCTGATGGTCTCTTTCATCATTGTAAAATGCCCTTTGTTGCTGCAATTTTTGTCTTAAAGTCTTTTTTGACTGATAGAGTGTAGCAACTTTAGTTCTCTTATGTCATAATAGATTAGTAGGAAATTCTGTTTGTTTGTTTTCAAGACAAGGTCCTGCTCTGTCACCCAGGCTGGAGCATAGTGATGTGATCATGGCTTCCTGCAGCCTTGAACTCCTGGACTCAGGCAGTCCTCCTGTCTCAGCCTCCCCAGTGGCTGGGACTACAGGTGTGCACCACCACACCCAGCTAGTTATTTTATTTTTTATAGAGATGGAGTCTCACTATATTGCCCAGGCTGGTCTCAGACTCCTGGGCTCAAGCAATCCTCCCACCTCAGCCTCCCAAAGTGCTGGAATTATAGGCTTTGGCCACTGTGCCCAGCCCAGTAGTACATTCTTACATTGCTTTCAAGTTAAGTTTTTATTATTATTTTGTTCTTGTTTTATTTTATTGTTCTTCTCATAACTATATCTTGTATAGAAGTTTACTAATAACCATCCTCAAAAAATGGTTGTTGAATGGTTCTTTCTTCTTTTATAATATAGTCATTTACAGCTACTAATATAAATTTTTCTCTAAGCACTGCTTTAGCTGCATCTCATAAGTGTTGGTATGTTTTCATACCAAAAACATGTTAAATAGATAAAAAATTTAGAAGAAAAAGATACTCACATAGAGATCAATAGTGAAACCATACCCTGAAGAGTTAAATACACCAATGACTAACAGAAAGTTTGAGTTCACAGGAGAGCAGGTATACAAGGAACAACTTGCTGAAACAAAGAAAATCCCTCCACTTGTGAGATTTTAAAACTGGCTGAAATTGGTTGGAACCAATATGGCCAACTGTAGTTTGTGCTTAATGAGCTTGCTGATGTCACAGCCAAATTTCCAACATGTTTCATATTAACCCCTACATTTACACATGTGATCCAGGAAGTAGTATGTAGAGATAACTATGCATGCCTGAGAATTTTTTCTAGACCTTTCCTTCCACCAATCACCTGCTAATCCCAGAGCCTACCCCCTAAACTTTTTCTAAAAAATAACTGCCTAATCCAGGCACAGTGGCTCACGCCTGTCATTCCAGCATTTGGGGAGGCAGAGGCAAGAGGATTGCCTGAACCCACAGGTTCAAACTAGCTTGGGCAACCTGACAAGACCTCATCTCTTCAATAAATAAAGCTTCTCACATAAAAGGGAAGCAAAAATTCATTGATAATGTCAGAGTGACTTCTTGAGGGTTATAGTTGCCTGAATTTTTTAATTCTTTGTTTTCTAAAATGTAGGTTTTGTTTGTTTTGTGTTTTTAGAGATAGGATCTCACTCTGTCACCCAGGCTGGAGTGCAGTGGCGCAATCATAGCTCGCTGTGACCTTGAACTCCTGGATTCAAGTGATCTCCCGCCTCAGCCTCCTGTCTCAGCCTCCCTCATAGCTGAGACTATAGGCGCATGCCACCATGCTCAGCTAGTTTTTCTTATTAATAATAATAATTATATTCTCATAATGGAAATTTTTTTAAAATATAGATATGTTTAAAGAAGAAAAAGGACTGTGTTGTATACAGTTACCTGGCATATATGTAGTATGTGTGTAATTAGTACTGCCAAGAGTTTTTATAAAATTAATTAATGGTGATTGGTGATGGTGCTTTTATCACACCTTAAAGAACTTTTTTTTTTTGAGTTGGAGTCTCACTCGGTTGCCCAGACTGGAGTGCAGTGGCCGCTCCTGGCCACCGCAGCCTCGACCTGCTGGTCTCCGGCGATCCTTCTGCCTCAGCTTTCCGAGTAGCCAGAATTACAGGCATGTGCTACCATGCCCGGCTGATTTTTGATTTATTGTAGAGATGAGGTCTCACTGCCCAGGCGGGTCTCGAACCCGCGGGCTCAGGCAATCCACTCACCTCAGCCTCCCAAAGGCGCGGGATTACAAGCTGAGCCACCGAGCCCAGCTAAAGAACTTTTTTAAACAAAGCCTCTCACTTCCAGTTAGAAGGTTCTTCAAATTCAGATCAAGATTTATATATTTTAAAAAACAAAACAGTAATTTTAAAAACTCTTTGTCACCTCACCCCCTCTATAATATTTACTTAAAATGTTCTTAACGTTTATCTGTATAGCTTATACCATGCTATCATATTAATTTTGCCTAAAAGTTTTTCAGTTGTTTAATGTAAATTGTTTGTCCTTAATTAGGTTGTAGACTCCTTGGAGACAGTGGCTAGTATGTTAAATATTATTTACATATTTATTTATTTATTTATTTATTTTTGAGTTGGAGTCTTTGTCACCAAGGTGGAGTGCAGTGGCATACTCATGGCCACCACAGCCTCGACCTGCTGGGTTCAGGTGATCCTTCCGCCTCAGCCCTCCAAGTAGCTGGAGCTACAGGCATGCACTACCACACCCAGCTTATTTTTTGTTGTATTGTAGAGACAAGGTCTGACCAATTTTCCCAGGCTGGTCTTGAACACCTGAGCTCAGGCAACTCTCTTGCCACTGCACCTGGCCTACATTTATTTTAATACTTAATAAACTATTATGTGTACAGTAGGTGCTTAATAAGTACTTAGTAGTTGGCCTTGCAGCTCACAAAGATTCTGTAGGCTATTCTAGTCTTCTGAGGGTAAATTTAGACTTTCCCTTAGCACAAACTGTGTAATCATAAAGATCATTAGTCATGGTCATGTGATATATAAATATATAGATATGATATGTAGCTATTTATATAAATTTATAGCTATGAAAATAAACAGCTGTATACCGTGTGTGTGTGTGTGTGTGTTGTACTCATCTGCTTTGACCCTGTATCCTTTTTTTCTTCATAGTTGTTTGGGGGTTTTTTTGTGGGGGGGTTTAGTCAAATATTATTAGTTTATTTATCTAAAAAAATTGTCCAAGAGCATATCCCTTCTTCTCTCTTTACAGTCTAATGACTGACCTTTTGTTATTAAACAAAGTCATTTACGGCCTGAGCTTGCAGACACTTGTTCTTACACAAAGATGTACAAGTAGAGCAATCAAAGGTAAGATTGGCCAGGCCTGGTGGTTCACGCCTGTCATCCCAGCACTTTGGGAAGCAGAGGTGAGAGGATGGCCTGAGCCCAGGAGTTCGAGACTAGCCTAGATGACATGGGGAGACCTTGTCTACAATAAATCCAAAAAATTAGCTAGGCATGGTGGTGCACTCCTGTAGTTCCAGCAACTTGGAAGGCTGAGGCAGAAGGATCACCTGAGCCAGCTGTGGGGTTGAGGCAGTGGTGGTCATAATCATGCCACTGCACTCCAGACTGAACGACAGAGTGAGACTCTGACTCAATTAAAAAAAGTTAGAACTTACTTGCATAAAGTTGTCTCAGGCTCTTAGACCTAGCCTCCAAAGTGTAGTTTTTGAAAGAGTGACAAATACTAGAGTTAAAACTTCCTACTATCCCATTGGGATTCTCACATACTTTTAACTTAATCAGTTTTATTGTTGTAGTACTATTTCATGCCATCAATAAAATTCACAGTCATTGACTTGGGAAAATATACCTAATACTGCCTCATTTTCTTCAAAGTTCATTTTATCAACAGATTGAGTAAATACTTGCCACTGAGTGCTGTAGCTAAGTCCTGTGCCATTATAATCCAGTTCCCTGTATATCAGGCCAGAGTGCCCCCATACTGTCAAGTACCATGTGCTGAGATCGCTATGGCCTAGAGGGTCCTTGAGAGTGAGGCCAATCATCATTAAAGAAGCATTTTTTAAAGCACCTATCTGTACATGGTTCTATCCTAGGCACTGTACAAAATGAGTTAAACAGACATGGTCCCTGTCCCCTGGGAGTGTTCAGTCTAAGATGATGCTGACATGGACAGACCTACAGGATATTGAGACAACTGAACATACATTGAACAAGAACATAAAGTACTAACATTATGCACAAGCAAAGGGGTAAGTGCGTTTTGTGCGGTAGTATGTGAAGGAATCCTCACGGGACATGGACAGGGTGGGGTAGAGAAATTAGCCTCTCTCAAGTTAGATTAGTTTTAGCTGGGAGGCTGGGTTTGTATACCAACTTAATCAAAGTAGAGGCAGAACACTCCAGACATAGAGTACCACTAAAAGACTTGGAGCAAGGAGACAAGTTTTAGAGCTATATTGGATTCTTGGTGGCCTCAAAAATCTATACTTCTGGATGCCTCTAAAAATGGAGTTGATGTTTTTGCTTTAGAAAGTTGGCATTTAAGTTGGGTCTAGGTCAAAACCAGTTCAATGCAAAGCAAAAAGCAAACAAAAATCCCTGGGAACTGGAGTGGCTTCTGTGAGCCATCTGTTTTGCTTGTCAAATATTTTTTATAAACCTTTGGCCATTGAGGCTGGGTGCAGCGGCTCATGCCTATAATTCCAGCACTTTGGGAGGCCAAGGCGGGAGGGTCACTTGAGCCCAGGAGTTTGAGAGCAGCCGGAGCGACGTAGCAAGGCCTTGTCTCTACAGGAAATGAAAGAAATTAGCCAGGTATGGTGGTGCACACCTATAGTCCCAGCTACTCAGGAGCCCAAGGTGGAAGGATCGCCTAAGGAGGAGTCAAGGCTGCCGTGAGCTGTGATGGTGCCATTGCAGTCCAGCCTGAGTGACAGAGGGAGACTCCATCTCAAAAAAAGAAAAAAAATTAGCTGGGTATGGTGACACGTACCTGTACTCCTAGCTACTAAGGAGACTGAGGCAGAAGGATCAATCCCTTGAGCCTAGGAGTTCAAGGCTGTAGTAAGCTATGATCAGGCCACTGTATTCCAGCTAGAGCAACAGAGTAAGACCTTGTCTCAAACAACAACAAACATTGGACACTTAACAAAAACTCTGGAGTTCATGGGAACTGTTATCTTCTTAGGAACTTACTTATACAGAGTTGTCTTATGAAGCACTTTATAAATGCTCATGAAATCATGTTTTGTGTCGGAAACTTTAGTATTCCAACAAAGTATAGAAATTTTGTTTCTCGCCAGGCACAGTGGTTCGTGCCTATAATCCCAGCACTTTGGGAGCCTGACCCAGGGGTTCAAGACCAGCCTGGGAAACTTGGCAAGACTTCATCTCTACAATAAATCACAAAACTAGCCAGGTGTGGTGGCATGCCTGTAGTTCCAGCTACTTGGAAGGCTAAGACAGAAGGATCACCTAAGCCCAGCAGGTCGAGGCTCTAGTGGCCATGAGCATGCCACTGCATTCCAATCTGGGCAACAGAGTGAGACTGCCAACACAAAAAAAGAAAGAAATTATGTTTCTCAAGAATTGGTTGTAGGCGTTTTTGAGGTTACTGTTCTATCCCAGAGAAAGGTCCTAGGAGTTCTGGGTGTTATAAGCAATGCCAGCAAATGTTGAACGCTACCTGCCCTTCAGTCATTGATATCTTAACTTGCAAGGTGTGCCTTTAACTATCATACATACATAGACTTTAATTTCAATCACAGCAGTAGCAAAAGCTAACTTTTGCAGCATCTGCCAGACAAAACTGATTACTTCTTTTTCAATAGACATGAACTTATGAGTTTCCCCAATAGCTCCCAGCTTACTTTTTGATGTCATTCGAATCTAAAATGTAAAAACTTGAATTCTGCAATTATGAATTGTACTGTGGTACAAAAAAACCCAAGCAAACCTGACTTTACCCAAAACTCCTAGACTCGGCTATAGTTGTTCTCTTTACAAAAGCCTCTTTTTATACAAAAGAAGTCCTAATAGATTTCCTGTTAATTGCAAGCTTCCCTAGTACCCTTTAAATTAATAGATTTTCAAAACTTTTATTTATACAAAGCTGCTTCAGTTGCCATCCATTGTGTAAATACAGTACTGCTGAAAACACAAGTGGTGAGGCCCACTGAGGCGTTACAAATTCAATAATGCCTTTTTTAAATATTGAAACTTTTTTATGCCTTTGTGTATTTAAGTTGTGATTTATTCATACTTCTTCCTCTCCATTAGGATTGAGGTTTTCAAAGGCTAAGCTCTTGCCTTTCCCCACTTCCCATGATTCTTTGTGCTGTAATCTGACAGTAAGAATCTAGCAACTGTTACTGTTTACCTAAAATTATGACCCCAAGTCATGAGAGAGTAGCACATAAACTTCCTAGTAGAAAGAGTATGATTTAGAGACTGTCATCCAGAGATGTTAGTGATTGTTCCTACTCACCAAATAGCTTGCCTAGATAATCTTCAGCTCTCAGAAATACCTCCCCTGTGGAGTTTATTATTCTAATGGTATACTTAACACTGGGCATTTATCCTTCCTTTTAAATATTAAGCTAATCTTGAACCAGTTCATCTGGAAGAGACTTAAGAGATTTAGACAAAGTAAACTGAAGACAAAAGCCAAGACAGAATTTTCGGAAAAACTGGAATTGGGTGCCTGTGTCTTCATTTTATCTGGCATATGTTTTGCATGAAACAAAGGGATGAGTAGAAAATTTCCAAACGAGGAAGTATGAAGGTTTTTGTGTTTTTTTTCATTGCACAAAAGAATTCACAACTGATGATTCAGGAAGAAATTTGAGATTATGTTAGAACTTTCTGAGATCTTCCAAGTAAAAACAGTTTGGACATCTCTAGATTGTCAGTGTTCATGACAGATAAAATAAGTAGTGATGGGTCACTTGTTAGGACTTATGTTTTCATTGAAATATTTGATTTTTTTGGTTTTTTTATTTTGATTTTGATTTTATTTTATTTTTTTGAGTTGGAGTCTCACTCTGTCACCCAGACTGGAGTGCAGTGGCCTCTCCTGACCACTGCAGCCTCGACCTGCTGGGCTCTGGAGAGCCTTCCGCCTCAGCCTTCCAAGTAGCTGGAACTACAGGCACGCACTACCACGCCCAGCTAATTTTTGATTTATTGTAGAAATGAGGTCTCACCAAGTTTCCCAGGCAAGTCTTGAACCTGTGGGCTCAGGCAATCCACTCACCTCGGCCTCCCAAAGCTCTGAGATTACAGGCTGAGCCACCGAGCCCGGCTTGATTTTTTTTTTTAAAGGAATTACATTGCTTCGCTCTATCAGTAGATAGCTCCAGGTGTTAGAGAATTCAATTCAAAGTGCTTGAGCATGGTAGAACTTGGGATACATCAATAATCAAAACAAAAAGATCATTTTCCCTTTAGAGCTTGTGTTCTAATGCAGGTGTCAGCAAACATTTTCTGTAAAGAACCAGATAGGGCCAGGTACGGTGGCTCAGCCTGTAATCCCAGCACTTTGGGAGACTGAGGCGAGAGGACTGCCTTAGCCCGAGGGTTCAAGACCAGCCTGGGCAACTTGGTGAGACCTCGTCTCTACAATAAATCATAAAAGTTAGCCAGGTATGATGGCATGCCCCTGTAGTTCCAGCTACTTGGAAGGCTGAGGCCGAAGGATTACCTGAGCCCAGCAGGTTGAGGCTGTGGTGGCCGTGAGTATGCCACTGCACTCCAGCCTGGGCGTCAGAGTGAGACTCTGACTCAAAAAACAAGAAGAGCCAGATAGTAGGTATTTTAGACTTTGCATGTGGCCACGTTCCAATAAAACCTTATTTTCAAAAGCAGACAGTTGACTGAGTTTGGCCTACAAGCCATAGTTTTCCAGCACCTGTTCTATATGTGGCAGCAGAATTAATAAGTAAACTAGAGTATGTTAGGTGAACATGCTTTGCAAAATGGAAATAGAGCAAAGTAATCAAATGGGGGGTTTGATGAGGAAGGGGTTGGGAGGGTTGGGCACTACTGAGGTCACAAAGCGGAGGAAGGGGCATGGTGGTCATACATGTAGTCTCAATATTTGGGAGACTGAGGCAGGAAGAGTGCTTGAGCACAGGAGTTCAAGGCCAGCTTAGGCAACATGAGACCCGTCTCTAAGGGTGGGGGGCGGAGCGGGGAGACAAAGAAGAGGAAGAACCATCAGGGGAGACTGAAAAATAAGTACTGAGAAAACCAAGGGATGTTCTGGAAATGCATCAAAGAACCATATATTGGGAAGAAAATGGTGGGGAGGGGCAGCCATCTGTGTCAGCTGCTGCTGATAGGCCAATTAAGAGGAAGATTGAGAGACCGGGCTCAGGTTGCTCAGCCTGTAATCCCAGCACTTTGGGAGGCTGAGGCGAGCGGATTGCCTGAGCCCACGGGTTCGAGACCCGCCTGGGCAACTTGGCAAGACCTCATCTCTACAATAAATCAAAAACTAGCCGTGTGTGGTAGTGCACACCTGTGGTTCCAGCTACCTCGAAGGCTGAGGCAGAAGGATCGCCGGAGCCCAGCAGGTCGAGACTGTGGTGGCCAGGAGCGACCACTGCACTCCAGTCTGGGTGACAGAGTGAGACTCCAACTCAAAAAAAAGAAAAAAAAGAAAACTTAAATTAAAAAGTAAAAAAAAAAAAAGAGGAAGACTGAGGACTGAGTTTAGAAAATTGAGTTTAGCTGTGTGGATGTTGATAGTGATCTTGATAAGCAGTTTTGATGGAGTGGGTTCAAGAGAGAACTAAAGGAGAGAGAGAGAATTTTTCTGAGGAATTTTGTTGCAAATAGAGCAAAGAAATGATGTAGTGGGGCAAAAAGGATCAAGCAAAGAGCTTTTTGTTTGGGGTATTTTGGTTGTTTGTTTTTGTTTTTTCCACCTAGGCTTTTTATTTGTACATATTTGTATATATATTTTACATCCCTAGAAAAAGAATCCCAGGATTTTCCCTCCTGTGTGTTTCCTTCTTGCTTCTTCGAGGTCCATGATGCCAGCTGAGGTTGTCAGTACAATGAAACCAAACTGGCGGGATGGAAGCGGATTTTTCTGCCACTTTTCTAGATCTTTGAGCTACATCAAATCTGGTGCTCATCACTCCACACTTGTTTAACTTGCCTGTGAGGTTCACAACAATTTTTCCAACTCTATGATCATCAGTGATTTCAAATGCTTCATCATCACAGTTTGAAACTGGACAATGGCTTTGGAGCATGGTCTGATAAGAACCTGGCATTTGCCTCTCTTTTTGGCATTGTTGATGCTCTTGAGAGCATCAACCAGGACATTCATGCGCACCATGATGGCAGCACAGAAAGATGGCGGCAAAAGAGTTTTTTTGTTTTGTTTAAGATAGAAGAAATGATCCAGTAAAGAATAGGGAAAAAATTATGTAAGAGAGTGGGAGAGCTCACTGGAGCTGTAGTCTTGGGTTGTGTGGGGATAGGACCTAGTGTGAAATGAAGGGATCGACGTCAGCTAGCTGAAGTGTTGATAGATGGGCACGGCGCTGGAGGCCGTGGATGTTCTCTTATGGCTCCAGTTTTCTGGTTAAAGAATTATCAATAGAGAATATAAAAGTTGAAGTGCTGAAGTTTATATATACCCATGGTCTTTTACTTCTAGCACCAGCACCTGAGGGAGTCTTTGGTCGATCACTCAGATGACTTTTATTGTGCCTTCTGAGGTAGTTATAAACTTAACTCAGCAAATTTGTGTGTTTTGAGAATTAAACTCCATATTCTGAGAATAAATAATGATGCATGTAATGCCTGTGACACAGTGCCTGGTATCACGTAGACACTCAAAAAATGCTGTTATTAGAGGATGTACATGAAATTAGGCTTTATCTCTTTGGTCCCCAGATATACTTTATCATAGGTATAAGTGTTATGTAAATTGGAGCTTTTCAATAATAAGTAAATATGGGCCAGGTGTGGTGACTCACACCTGTAATCCCTATACTTCAGGAGGCTAAAGCAGGAAAATTACTTGAGCCCAGGAGTTCAAGATCAGCCTAGACAACATAGCAAGGCCTCATCTCTAAAAAAATAGAGATGAGTGTGGTGGCATGCACCTGTAGTCTCAGCTACTCAAGAGGCTGAAGTGGAAGGATTGCCTGAGCCCAGGAGGTCAAGGCTGTGGTAAGCCGTGATTGTGCCACTGTACTCCCTCCAGCTTGGATGACAGAGTGAGACCTCCCAACTCAAAAAAATAAATAAGTAAATATGCTATACTTAAATCACAGGTCCTTGGACATCCTTTCCTAATACTCTCTCTACTTCACAATGTAGTATCTCTTTATACAATGACTAGAGATATTACTGGCTCCAGTGATCAGCAGGGAGACTTGATCAGGGGCTCCATCGATGGATACTTTGTTCTTATATGCTTAATTATTTTTATCAGATTGCTGTGTTAATTTCTTTGTAAATGAAAAATAAACTTTTTGTGTATTGCACCTGCCTTTAGATTATAACCCCTCAGAAGGTAGGTAATGACTCTTACATGTATATTTCTAAGAAAATATAAGTAATAGTTTGTATGTAAAGGGTACATCCTAAATCAGGAAATTTCATATTCCTTTGGTTAAACTTAGATATTCTTGGATGTTCTTTGGCCTTGCTTTAAATCAGGCTTCTAGAAAATTCTGGAGCTAAATTGGGCTTAGTGGCAGTTAGTAGAATACCTCCAAATGTAATTATTCCAAAAACTTCCAAAAGGGAATAGTAGCCAAATTTAACATTAAGCACATAAGAATAGAAGTATAATTGGTACAGACAGCTGTTGGAATGCCTTAGAAACTGGCCTCATAATCATAAAAAGAAATTTGTTGGAGAATAATATTCAACTAAATATGGCATATTGGAAATCAAAGTAGATAAATTGACTTTGTATAACTATAAAAAAATGACTTTGGTTATCTTTAAATACTGTACCAATGTACACAAAAAGTGAAGTTGGGGAAGTGAGATTCTCACCAAATGCTAGAGAATCTTACTATCTCCAGGAACTATTTGGAAAGAGCAAACTGAAATGGCCAAGTCACTGTGTAGTCATCAGTGTAATGCAGAGATGGAAGTGAGAGGATGATTTCCTTTATAAGAAGCAGCTGTATAGCCCAGCGTGGTAGCATGCGCCTGTAGTTCCAGCTACTTGGAAGGCTGAAGCGGAAGGATCGCCGGAGCCCAGCAGGTTGAGGCTGCGGTGGCCGGGAGCGGCCACTGCACTCCAGTCTGGACGACAGAGTGAGACTCCAACTCAAAAAGAAAAAAGAAGCAGCTATATTTGAGACTCTAATTTTAGGTTCAGTAATAAAGATAAGAATTTAAAGAGGCTGTTTCCTAGAATTTAGGAAGTAATATCTAGCTATTCATGCAGATGACTGAGAAATTCTAAAATATTCTAATCTGAGCTCCCATCACATTTATAACAATTATTTCTGAGGCATTAGAACATCCAACTCAGGCCGGGTACAGTGGCTCACTCCTATAATCCCAGCACTTTGGGAGGCTTAGATAAGAGTATTACCTGAACCCACAGGTTCAAGACCAGCCCAGCCAATTTGGTGAGACCTCATCTCTACAATAAATAAAAAGATTAGCCAGGCATGATGGCACGTGCCTGCAGTTCCAGCTACTTGGAAGGCTGAGGCAGAAGGATCACCTGAGCCCAGCAGGTCAAGGCTCTGGTGGCCGTGAGCATGCCACTGCCCTCCAGCCTGGGTGACAGAGTGAGACTCCAATTCAAAAAAATAATAATAATAATCCAACTCCATAAAAATATTTTAGATCTATAGAAATTTAGAAATAACAAGTCATTTAAAAAACAAGTCCTGTTTAAAATCCGCCTGTGTTGAACCTTTACTTGTTTTCTTTGTGTTGTAGGTCCAGTTGTTTACGTCTTGGATCTTGCAGACAGACTGATCTCAAAAGCCTGTCCATTTGCTGCAGCGGGAATAATGGTTGGCTCTATCTATTGGACAGCTGTGACTTACGGAGCAGTGACAGTGATGCAGGTTCACTATTTTATTTATCCAGTGATATTGTTTTCGGGTGACTATCAAGTTTTTGTTAGGAGTTTTAAAATATGTCATTTTGAATAAGAAATAACTTATTCTCATGGCTTAAAAAAAGAACCTATCACCGGGCTCGGTGACTCAGCCTGTAATCCCGTGCCTTGGGAGGCTGAGGTGAGTGGATTGCCTGAGCCTTGCGGGTTCGAGACCCGCCTGGGCAACTTGGTGAGACCTCATCTCTACAATAAATAAAAAAATTAGCTGGGTGTGGTAGCATGCGCCTATAGTTCCAGCTACTTGGAAGGCTGAGGCAGAAGGATCGCTGGAGCCCAGCAGGTCGAGGCTGCGGTGGCCAGGAGTGGCCACTGCACTCCAGTCTGGGCGACAGAGTGAGACTCCAACTTAAAAAAAAAAAAAAAAAAGAACCTATCAGCTGGTCATGGTAGCTCACACTTGTAATTCCAGCACTTTGGGAGCCGAGGCAGGAGGATTACTCGAGCTTAGCAGTTCAGGACAGCCTGGGCAACATAGCGAGACTGCATTTCTATTTTAAAAATATAGATGAAAATATAAAAATATATTAAAAATATATTAAAAGCCATCAGCTGAAGTCTTCCTACTCTTGTCTTTCATTTGCCCAACTTCCCCTCACCTCTCAGGTAGCCACTATTAGTTTTGTCTAGTATGTTCTTCCAGACTTACTTTATGTATATGAAAGAAAAAATAAATATGTTCTCCCCCTCCTTTTTTTTCCTTCTCCCAAAAGAAGCATATTATAGTGGCATGTCTCTTTTTTCATAGTGAATCTTTAAGACTGTCTCATATAAGTATGCAAAAATCTGTATAGCACTCTAACTAGATATTTATAGCTATTACAAACCAGTCTCTTGTTGGTGGACAATGAGTTACTTCTAATCCTTTGCTATTAAAAGCCATGCTACAATCAATAATTGTTGACGAAGATTAGAGACTTAAATTTTAAGATCAGTCCCAAGCCCTTGATGCTTCTGTTTGTTTACTTTCTTAAAGATTTCAAGCTGTCATCTCTGTTCTTTTTGTGTTCAGATCCGTCTTTCACCCTTCTCTTTTCTTGAATCCAATCCTGCAATTGCAGCTTGACCCATCTCCTTGAATGACCTCTGTGTTTTCACTCTCAATGTTATTTAAATCAAACTCATCATTTTTTGAGTTGGAGTCTCACTCTGTTGCCCAGGCTGGAGGCCCGTGGCACACTCACAAGCTACCACAGCCTCACAAGTTACCGCAGCCTCGGCCTGCTGGGCTCAGGTTATCCTTCCACCTCAGTCTTCCAAGTAGCTGGGACTACAGGCGTGCACTACCATGCCTGGCTAATTTTTTGATTTATTGTAGAGATGAGGTCTCGTCAAGTTGCCCAGGCTGATTTTGAACCCATGGGCTCAGGCAATTCTCTCACCTCGGCCTCCTAAAGTGCTGAGATTATAGGCGTGAGCCACCATGCCTGGCCTCAACTTGTCATTTTTGCCATTTGAAACTAAATTTATTCTTCATCATAATTTCTCTATATTCTTATTCATTATTTTTCCATGGCTTAGTTTATATCCTACATTTTTAAAATTAATGTAGCTCTTTCTGTCTTTCTATTTTGTAGCCCTATATTCAGTCCACTGACCAAATCCAAGCAATTTTTCCATTTTGCTGCATCTTGCATCTCTTCCTTCCTTTTTATAAAATCTTTACCACCTGACTTCTCATCACTTCTTCATCATACCTAAAGAAGCCTCTTGACTGGCTTCCCTGACTTTATTTTATTCTATCAATCCATCTTTCCAAATGAATCTCCCTAAAATAATACTTTCAACATCTTCCTCTGCAGCTTGTCGTCTCCAGTACCAGCTGCACATGGTGGCTCACACCTGTAATCTTAGCACTTTGGGAGACTGAAACAAGAGGACCACTTGAGGCCAGGAATTTGAAACCAGCCTTGGCAACAGAGCAAGACCCTCATCTCTAAAAAAGAATTTATTTTAAAATTAGCTGGGTGTGGTGGCACACACCTATAGTCCCAGCTACTCAGGAGGCCTGAGACAGGAGGATTGCTTGAGCCCAGGAGTTCACTACACTCCAGCCTGGGCAACAAAGCAAGACTCTGTCTCTTTAAAAAAAAAAAAAAAAGCAACTCCAGTACCTTAAGTAATGGTTTTTCAAGAGTGGCATCTAGATTGGCTAAATGTTTCCTAAGTAACTCATTAGTAGCTAACATGCTTAGGTTTGTGGATGATAAATTTTTCTTTTCTATTCTTTTTCTTTTTCTTTTTTTTTTTGGAGTAGGAGTCTCACTCCAGGTTGGAGTATAGTGGCACCTCCATAGCCACTGCAACCTCGACCTGCTGATCCTTCCACCTCAGCCTTCCAAGTAGCTGGGACTACAGGTGTGTACCACCAAGCCTAGCTAATTTTTCTTGATTTATTGTAGAGACATATCGCCAAGTTACCTAGGCTGGTCTTGAACCCCTGGGCTCAGGCAGTCCTCTTGCCTCCACCTCCCAAAGTGCTGGGATTACAGGCGTGAGCCATGCACCCAGCTAAAATTTGCTTTTCTTTAATTTAAATTAGGGTGTGCATGGAAAAAAGAGGGATGAACAGAGTTATAACTTATACCTAATATTTAAGAAATTGCATATAATCTGTCTATGTCAGGGTCAATAATTGAGTACCTTTATGGTTTGTTCCATAGTCACGGTGAGACAAAGTATTGTGAGATTTCTTCAAAAAACTGGATATGGTTAATGGAATGAATCACAAGTAGCAAAACATTATTTGTGACTTGCTCTGCAGGGACCTCTACAAACGTACTTAACTCTTCATTCTGTTTTAAGGCCTGTTGGATTATCTCCTTCAACTCATCCTTGTGTTGTTCAGTTTTTTACTCTGTCCTTTGGCTTATATCATCTTCCTTACCTTATGCCTTTCATACCTTGTATCTTCCAGTCTTCTCTTACTTATTCAGATCTAAAACCCTTCTTCCTGTATAAAACTTACCAGGCAATTACTGCCTACTGTAATTTCTTCTTCCTTTGTATTATCGCATGTTTTATTCCCCAAATGGCAGCTAATCTTGTGCTGACCAAGTGACATTTCTTATGTAGATTGCCCATTTAATTTTTCCTATTTAGGCCTTTTCTTGTTAGAAAGTAATTTCCTTGAAAGTAGGATCTGTTTTGTACTTCTGTATTCTCTGTTCTAGCATCTACACAGAAACTAACACATAAAAGGAATTCATGAATCTTGACTTTTGTGTATGTGTGTGACTAGTTCTAATAATAAGTATCAGTATTTCATCAGATCAGGGAGGTTCAGGACGATTTGCTGGGACTGACAAAGACATAGAAACTTAGAGCAAGCCGGGCTCGGTGGCTCAGCTTGTAATCCCGTGCCTTTGGGAGGCTGAGGTGAGTGGATTGCCTGAGCCTGCGGGTTCGAGACCCACCTGGGCAGGAGAGACTTCATCTCTACAATAAATCAAAAAAATTAGCCGGGCATGGTAGCGTGCGCCTGTAGTTCCAGCTACTTGGAAGGCTGAGGCGGAAGGATCGCCGGAGCCCAGCAGGTTGAGGCTGCGGTGGCCGGGAGTGGCCACTGCACTCCAGTCTGGGCAACAGTGAGACTCCAACTCAAAAAAAAAAGAAGAAATTTAGAGCAGATTATTATACATTGCTTAATGTACAAATACATTATGTAGATGTATGCATTTTGCAAATGAGAAAACCAAGGTCCTGGAGATTGAATGGTTTTCCTTAAAACTTTATTGACCATAAGAAGTGAGTTGGCTCTTTTTCAGAAAAGTTTTTAGGCTGGCACAGCATTTAAAAAAAAAGACCAGGCTTGGTAGCTCACACCTATAATCCCAGCACTTTGGGAGGCTGAAGAGGGAGGATCCTTTAAGACTAGGAGTTCAAGACCACTTCGTCTCTACAAAAAAAATCAAAAAATTGGCCAGGCTTGGTGACACACACCTATAGTTATGACTTCTCGAGAGGCTGAAGTAGAAGAATGGCCTGAACCCAGGAGGTCGAGGCTGTGGTAAGCTGTGATTATGCTACTGCACTCCAGCCTGGGTAACAGACTGAGATTTTTTTTTTTAATTCTCTTAATAATGGGGCACTTTGATTGTTTCAAAACCTATGCCAGCTCTGACATGTCTCCCTTTCTTTTTGCTCTTCTTTCTCTAATAAACTTTGTTTTAAAACTTAAGAAATAAGATAAAATAATAGGGCACTTTAACAACAGGAGCCAATTAAGGAATATAGGTTGTATCCTCTATAAAAGGGCTACCAGCTGTGTTTTGGCATTTTGAGCCACACTGGTATAATTTGTTCAAAAAGTTCACACTGAGCCTGGGGTCTTGCAAAACACAATAAACTGAAAACCCTCTTCTCCCCAGTATCAAGGGACAGTCCAAGACAAGGCATACATAAATGAGGCAACCAGAGAACAGTTACAAGTTTATCTAAGTAAATGTGAAGAGAGTGCAGACGACTACATAAAGAGTATTTCAATTAGTAAAACTGAAAGTGAAAGATCATTTGAAATTATGAGAAAAGTAAGTCTTGAGCTGACAGCCCTGAAGGAAATAATTTGGATTGGTAGATGGAAGAATGACATAGGCAACAAAGCAAAACTGGTAGTACATATGTATTATGTATCACCATTTAGACAGTACCTCCACATATACTGTCTCCCTTGAAGAGATTTTTTTTTTTGGTAGCCCAGAAATGAGAGACTAGCTGTGGTCCGTGGATCAGTACTGTTGTGTGATTTAAGAGTATTGGGAAGACTGTTGACCTACCTGAGTATGTGCTAGGGTATGTGCCCCCATTTCACCGTCAGTGGTACTAACGGTTTGCCGTGCAACACTTGACTGTTTTCCTTTTGTCCTCTGACAACTCTGGAGTTCAAGTAAATCAGGTTAAGAAATGAGATGACTGGCCGGGCGCAGTGGCTCAAGCCTATAATCCCAGCACTTGGGGTGGCCAAGGTGAGAGGATTGCCTGAGCCCACAGGTTTGAGACCAGCCTGGGCAACACGGTGAGACCTTGTCTCTACAATAAATCAAAAAATTAGCTGGGCATGGTGGCACTCACCTGTAGTTCCAGCTACTTGAAGACTGAGGTGGAAGGATCACCTGAGCCCAGCAGGTCGAGGCTGTGGTGGCCGTGAGCGTGCCACTGCACCCCAGCCTGGGCAGCAGAGTGAGACTCCAACTCCAAAAAAAAAAGTAAGAAAGAAATGAGATGACCATTCATTTCCCATTTATTTCCTTTTCTTCTCATGGACCAGTCTTATGTTTGATACTTGTTAGTTGTAGAGAACTTAAATAACCTTCCTCTTGCATTTTTGTTGAAAAGTCAATGTAATAGTTAACCATTTTTTCCCAGTATTAGCTGAACACCTTTTAAGCACTGATGCATTTAACCCTTACAACAGTTTTGTGATGTAGATACTTTTTTTTTTTTTTTTTTGAGTCAGAGTCTTACTCTATTGTCCAGGCTGGAGTACAGTGGAACGCTCATGGCCACGGCAACCTCAACGTGCTGGGCTCAGGCCATCCTTCCGCCTCAGCCTTCCAAGTAGCTGAAACTACGGGCATGCGCTACGGCCAACTTATTTTTTTATTTATTGTAGAGACGAAGTCACCAAGTTGCCCAGGCTGATCTCGAACCCTTAAACTCAGGCAATCCTCTCGCGACATAGCTTTTATTAATTATTCCTAGTTTATTGATTTAGATATGTCCAGTGCCACACAGCCAGGAAGAAGCATTAGTACTCCTGTCCTGAATCTAGGGCTCCTTGAGTGAAGCCTGGTCCCAGAGACAGCTAGAACATTCAGAGACAGCTAGAACAGTGAAACCTTAATATCTAGCCTAGTTCCCACTTTGACCTCAGTGTGAAGATACCCCGCATAAGCCTTGTTCACTCTTAATTATAGTACTAATTTACCCTTAACTCAAAGAAAACCTGTAAGTCTATCACTCTTTCATTCTCCTTTAAAAGTAGGATTTTCGCCAGGCTCGGTGGCTCAGCCTGTAATCCCGTGCCTTTGGGAGGCTGAGGTGAGTGGATTGCCTGAGCTCGTGGGTTCGTGACCCGCCTGGGCAATTTGGCGAGACCTCATCTCTATAATAAATCAAAAAATCAGCCAGGCATGGTAGCGCATGCCTGTAATTCTGGCTACTTGGAAGGCTGAGGTGGAAGGATCACTGAAGCCCAGCAGGTCGAGGCTGCGGTGGCCGGGAGCGGCCACTGCACTCCAGTCTGGGCGACAGAGTGAGACTCCAACCCAAAAAAAAAAAGTAGGATTTTAATAGACAATACTTTAAAAGCTCAGGCCTTGATTAAAACTCTTGGCCTTTTAGCAGCAGTGAACTATCTGGATATGAAGATCTAGCTTTTAGCTCTTCAGCAGAAAAAAACTAAAAACTTTTTTTTTTCTAAACCTACAATTCTATAGGCCTTTATTTTAATACATGAATAATAAATTTTTAGAGAAGGCATTCTGTAGCTCCTGGATCTCACTCCAAAATTCAAGTCTTAATATTCTGTTTTTAAATCTTGGGACATAAGTCTGAATGCACATGAGCATACAGAGGGTTTGCTGACTTTGTCTTGGTCAAAGGTAAATCAGACCCATTGTTTATCAGCTTTCGTTGATTACCCTAAGCCTTACCGTGTTAGCAAGTGGTATTCTACGTATGTTAAACTACTTTATTTCTTCACAGTATTTACATTTGCACACTTGTTTGATTTGATTTTCTCTCACCTCCAAAAGGCATCTGTTTAGCTCACCATTTTATCCCCAGCACCGAGACCTCTGTCTAGCACAAAACTAGTTCTCAGTTGAGTGAATGATGTGTGTGCATGAGTGATAAGCCTCAGCTCACTTCTAACTTGCTTTAGCTCTTGTAACATCTCTCTCCACAGTTGGGCTTTGCTCACACTTGGCCCTGTTTCCTTTGTATCCTCATTCTTATACACCTGGTTACAAGGTTATTTTATATGTATATATACATACACACATATATATGTACACACACACCTATGTATATTTATACATATACATATATTTTTAACTGCTACCCATAAAGAACAAACTTCCCCCTTGCTGTAGTCTATACCTGAATGTTCACTGTGCTTTGTATTTCTAAACCCCCCAAGAAAGATCACCTAAGCCAACAAAGGTTCTTTTTTTAATACCCAGATTTATTTGCTAACACTTTGATAATACTTAAATCACATTTAGTTATAACTTAAAGTGATCATTAGATTAAAATTATAAATGATGTAGAAGTGGAATTTTCTAGAAAAGCATTATAGGTAAAACAATGTCCAGACCAGTCTACTTTTGCCGCCATAATAATATTGGAGTTTGTGAAATATTATGAGCCAGACCACTTCTAATTAAGAGCAACTCAGAACGATCACCGTCCACATGCAAGATGTGAAGCCGTTAAGTTCTGCCTGGAGACACTGCAGACTATCAGATTCAGGACCAACATTTTTATCATTAGGAAGAGGCTGGCCTCCTGCCCTTTAGTGTTGCATTTTAGTTAGATAAATTAGTCAAGCATGCGCTATATCCTTGGCTGAAATTTGGTCTTCTCCAACACTTCTATATAATATTTTTACCTGGATCAAGTCTTTTGCCTAGAACTTCAATGTTCCCGGACCATTTTCATCTTGCCCTTTTTTCCCAACTGAGTGTCGACAACCTAAAAAAAATCTCTGCTCTAATGGCTGACACAAAGGGTATCTCATTTTGGAAAGATCCCCTCTGCTTTTTTATGAGTTTGATTTCCTTGAGCATGTATCGTTCCTGGAAAGGCTGAGTCTCTCTCTCCTTTCTTCCCCTCCATTTCCACTGCCCTTCCTCCTTTCCACTCATCCCAGTCAAGAGATAGACAAGAGCTGGGCTCCGTGGCTCAGCCTGGAATCCCGCGCTTGGGAGGCTGAGGCGAGTGGACTGCCTGAGCCCGCGGCTTCGAGACCCGGTTGGGCAACTTGACGAGACCTCGTCTCTACAATAAAAATCAAAAATTAGCCGGACATGTCAGCGCGCGCCTGTAGTTCCAGCTACTTGGAAGGCTGAGGCGGAAGGATCGCCTGAGCCCAGCAGGTCATGGCTGTGGTGGCGTGAGCGACAGGAGTGAGACTCCAACTCAAAAAAAAAAAAAGATATAGACAAGATCCTTTTCAATCCTGTCTTCCTGGCTTATTCCTAAAGTGTGATCAGAAAAACTATATAGAGTACTATATGTTAGGTATCCTCCCACCAAGCTGTCACCACACTGTGCACCTTGGTGGACTAGACCCAAGATTGAAATGGCCTTCTGTCCTTCTCATAACTACCAAGAATAATCCCCTAGAGTAACATACTTCATATATGAGCAATTGACACTTTTGGCCAAAGGGAGGTCACTTGAGACCTTTGAATGAGGATTTTCAGGAAAACTCCCAAGTCAGAAATAAGAAGCTCACCAAAAGAATGGAGATACCAGCCGGCCTCGGTGGCTCAGCTGTAATCCCGCGCCTTTGGGAGGCTGAAGTGAGTGGATTACCTGAGCCCACGGGTTCGAGACCCGCCTGAGCAGGCGAGACCTCATCTCTACAATAAATAAATAAAAAAATTAGCTGGGCGTGGTAGCGTGCACTTGTAGTTCCAGCTACTTGGAAGGCTGAGGCGGAAGGATCGCCGGAGCCCAGCAGGTCGAAGCTGCGGTGGCCGGGAGCAGCCACTGCACTCCAGTCTGGGTGACAGTGAGACTCCAACTCAAAAAAAAAAAAAAAAAAAAGAATGGAGATACCAAAAGAAATGTAAGGCCAAAGTTGGTCAGAAAATCCAAAGAATTTGCAGGGGGGAAGGGGAAGTGCAAAGAGTCACAAATGCCAAATTTGTTCTTGCCAGCTGGGATGCAAACCAATTGAGAAATAGCCCCAAGACCCAGAGGTGGGTAGGAAAGGATTGTATTTAATTTATTACCCCATAGATAGGGTACCCTAGGTTCCTGGATTGAAAAAAAATGCATGGGACCTGTAGCCAAAACTACAACGAACCTTGGAAGTGCACTTCAGGAGCAGACACTTAGCCAGCCAGGGACATCACACCCTATTGCACTCTCCATTGAGTGAAGAGAAAGAGCCAAAGAGAGGTGAGCTTTCAGGTCATGTCTTGTAAGCCAGGACTGCTCGTTGGCCAGCTGTGCTTAATCTCCTAGATTAAGGACAATCAGGAAAGCATATTCCGCTGAAGACAAATAGGACCTAGAATTATACCCCAATCCCATAGGCCAGTCTAACCAAATCAAGTAATGGAAGCGACAACCAGAAGTCCCCTCCCCGCCACTGAAATGTAGTCAATGTGGGTCAGCCATTTTTATTGTTTTTCTCTTATTTCTTTGTTGTCTTTTTAGGTCGGCCATTTTTAAAGCTTTTTTATTTTGATGTAATATGAAATATCTTAGGAACTTTGTTTTTTCTATGAATGAGAGTCATTTCTTATCAATAAATCAGGACTGAGACCTTTCCAGCTTATTTTTCAAACTCTATATTTCTGTATTCTTTTGAAATTAAGCCTTTCCTATAAAATGAATTGAGCTCAAACATGCAGCACTTTATTAGACTAGGAAATGATTTTAGCAAATGCTATCTGTTTCATAGGTTGTAGGCCATAAAGAAGGTCTGGATGTTATGGAGAGAGCAGATCCATTATTTCTTTTAATTGGACTTCCTACTATTCCTGTCATGCTGATATTAGGCAAGATGATTCGCTGGGAAGACTATGTGCTTCGACTATGGCGCAAATACTCGAATAAACTACAAATTTTGAATAGTATATTTCCAGGTAAGGCCCTGAATTGTGGTTGTAAAATATGCCAAATTGATCTTGTGGAAGGACCACAACGTGCTTTTTCAGAAATGTTTCAAGATATTCTAGCTCTTCTGACTTATTAACACTAAGTCCCTGCATTTTTTCTCTAGGGATCGGTTGTCCTGTTCCTCGAATTCCAGCTGAGGCTAATCCTTTAGCAGATCATGTCTCTGCTACCCGAATTTTGTGCGGGGCACTTGTCTTTCCTACTATTGCAACAATAGTTGGTAAATTGATCTTCAGTAGTGTTAACTCTAATTTACAAAGGACAATCTTGGTAAGATGGCTTTAATACTGCTTTTTTCAGTTGGCGTATAAGAGAATGAACTGTATTTGTTTTAAATACGGCTGGGGTATAAATACCTAGTCTGTGACTCCTGTGCCTGAGCACTTATTTCATCTCCTCTGTCATTCAGAAACCTGGGTGGAAATAAAAGGAGTTCTGGCAGCAGTTCTGGCTGCTCAGAGCTATGCTATGGGTGAATTCCCTTCTGGAATATGCATGAATTGTCACACCCATCCCTCTTACCAGTGGGATTACAGTGAAGAGCTTCTTCTCTAGGGTCAGACTGCCTGGTTCAAATCCAATCACAGAAATTGCCTTGCTGTGAAACCTCAATCAAATCTCTGGACTTCTCTGTGCCTGCAGCATGGGGATGGTAATGGTAGCTACCTCGGGATTATTGTGAGGATTAAATAGGTACCTGCATGTAGTAAGCACTCGTGTTGAAAACTATTATCATTATTATTATTCCCACTTCTCCCCCGCCCCAGTATCAGTCTGCATGTAGTGTCCTAGCATTCTCCCTTGTGTATTCAAGTGGGTGTGGAGCTAAGCGGAAGGGATATTAGCCAGATAGGATGATGGAGGTGGCATCTCTGTCCTCTGCTACCCACAGTGTCTGTCTCTCTCCCTATCTCACCCCCAGTAGAAAAGGAGAACTGGTTCACTTGCAGTCATCTGAATTAGTTAGCATCTATGTCTTTTGTGATCTAAGTAAAATGTTTTGTGTCATTATGTTTCTCTAAAGTTGCATTATATAAAACTAATTTTCCTTTTTATTTTAGGGTGGAATTGCTTTTGTTGCCATAAAAGGAGCATTTAAGGTTTACTTCAAACAGCAGCAATATTTACGTCAGGCACATCGCAAAATCTTAAATTATCCAGAACAAGAAGAAGCCTAAAACTGTGACTTCTGGTTGTTCTACAGTCCTCTCATCCTTATGAATCTGTTGTATTGTTTTGATTCCATCATGAATGCACTTGTGGAGACTTGTGACAAGCTGCTGCTCCTATACTTTTAAAGAAATAATAAGGCACTTAGGGCAGGGGAAATTGTCTTGGTAATCACGGAACCTAAGGATGTGATTTGTTTCATTGTTTGGTATGTATTTCTTTTGTGGCAGTCATCTGAACCATTATCTTAGCATGGGATTTGTTGATATTTTCTTCAGACAGAAATGTAAAGATCAAGCTGTGCAATTATTAAAAAATGCACATACCATTTTCTTCAAATGCCTCTTTTGTACATGTTCATGTTTAGTGTTTTCTTAGTCAGCAATTCAATGAAGGTACTATGAGGATTTTTCTCACTGGCATAATTTGATTACATACTAAATGGAAGCATATGTTAATATGAGGAAATAATAAATTAAATGAGTTATAAACCAATAACAAACCAAAAATGTATGTAAACATCTGAATGATCCTCTGAACAAATGAGATTTTGTTGTGTTTTTCTTAACCCATGTGATGTCCTCCAAAATGTGTAGGGTAAAAATTTATAGGGCTTCCAGATCACTTTTTCAATATTAAATTTTATGTATATAATGTTGACATCTCATAGTTCATAATGTAATTTTGACTTATGCAGTCTTGATTTGTGTGTGTGTGTGTGTGTGTGTATGTGTCTGTCTGTCCATCTCAGTGTCTCATCAGGTCCTACCATCTCTAGAGTAAGTGTTTTAAATCCATATTTCTAGATTTTTTTTTTTTAATAATCAGCGCCCATATTTGTAGCAGTTGATGACCATTCTAGTCAAGGCACAGCAAAGTGTTGACAGACAGAGGATGCCTCTGAACCATGCAGCCCAGGCAGTCAGGTCTCTGATCCATCTGAAGGGATTGAAAAGACGAAGGAAGACTGAGATGCCATAATGCATTGCTGAGGTGAATTGTTTGATCGGATGATGTGTGGAACTCTCCGGAGAAGTCAGGTTTTGGACTAAAGGCATAGTAGGCAGGATCAACCATATGTGAACTCACAACTGAATCATGGTGAATGTCTGAGAGTTCAAAGGGAGAATAAACTGGTGCTTGACCGTGCGATGGTGTTACATAGGGTGCAGGCCAGACTCTGTCGTGCCTCAGATGAGACTTCCATTACTTATTTGGTGTGATATATATCTGCCTGGACCCACCTTAGGAGACCCAATATGAAGAATTGTGTTCCAAGGGTTTAGATACGACTGTGCTTCCACGGCGGTTGACAGACAAATAGGCCTACTCAGTTGTCATGTTCATGGTTTGATGCTCCTTGATTACATAAGGCCACATGGTGGCTATTGTGCCCATAATGATCCCAGTGATTGTGTTACCGTGGAGCCACCATTGTGGAGTGTGTGACCCATAACAAGCTGAGAGGCTAATGCACGTAACTCAAATCTTGGTCAAATGATAGGATGTGTATCTACTGAAAAAAATTTCACATTAAGTCTGTGGTATATCTTTGTTCAACTGATTGTCTTCACCTAAGAGGTGGGGCCGCAGCACCCAGATAGTTCACCATCTACTATTGTCCCATTCCCTAGTGAGACTTCCTTGTGTAGATCATGAAACATCAGTCTTGTATCATTGATTATGGTAGTAAAGGGTGAATATAGGTATGATTATTGAATATCGTTATCTTACTATGCATAGGTGTAAATGGCAAGGTTTGATTGGCATACAATGTTGAACAATCTTCAGAGGAACTGTAGATGTGACCTGATGAAAGAGCTACTACTGTGACATCCCTCCATCTTGACATTATACTTACACCACCAGAAATCACACTTGGAGGGATCCTCAGGAATGTTGCTTACAAACCTGCATCCTTCTCAGTGGAGAGACCTCTTTGTATACTCACTGGATGAATGTACTCTCCCCAAAAAAGAAGTCTCACATCCATCAATATAGCAGTACTCCAGGCAGGCTTCTAATTTTATCAAAGAGTAGTAAGCTAAGGTTATGTTGCATCTACTCAACTCAAGGGTTCTTCACAAGGTACAGTCCTATTCAGGCTCCTGTGTCGTGACTAGTAAGGCACTTGAAAGCGCTTGTAGTAATATTGCACTCGCCCGTCATCCCACCTATCTTCTGACTGTCATGATTGTGAGGAGCAGCAGTGGCCTGGACTGCAGGTGGTGGTGCTGTTCCCTCAGGGATCAGATCAAGCCTTCCATGTTGTGTGCCTTGAATAGATCCAGAATGTGTCAAAGAGATAGCAGTTTTAATTTTTGTTAGCCCTCCCTCTGTTTCTTTGATCTTTATGCCTAGAGTGTGAGCAGGGTCATTCACACACACCTGTATAATGCCTAACCTGCTTGATAGGTAGTCTTTAAGCTCTTGGGTATCATCTGAAACATCACCTTCCTTGCTATTATGTTCCTCACTCAGTGGATGTGGTCTTGGCCTCTTCTTGATGTTCGATACTAGGCCGTTCAAGGATTTTGGAGTCTCTCCCTCCACACAGCTCTTCAGGGTCTTGGCTGGCATCTCCAGCAGCAGAGCTGGGCCCCCTGGGTACCACTGGTCTCTCAGTTGCACATTTGGGGTCTGTTGGTTGACCTTTGACACAAGACCTGAGCTCCTGAGGAGTTCTGCGAGGCTATGACATCTTTGTCATGCTCCATGTGCCGAGTGGAAGATGTTCCTATTTCTAGAAATTAGACCTGCCAGTTAATAGTGGTTTGAACAGAGAACAATTTGCAAAAGAAAAAAAAAAATCGATAAAGTTAGTTCACTCTCCTCTTTCACTGATTCAGTTATTCAGACATCTGCCGATCACCTCTCCTCACCCAGGCACTATGCAGAGTGCCATGGGATATAGTGAGCCAGACAGACTTGGTCCCAGCTCTTACAGAGTTTGCAGTCTAGTTTCAGCAGAAAACCAGCAGTAAATAAATCAAGGTGAGGCCTTGAGCTCTCTGTTTTTATATCAGTCCATGAGGAGAAAATTATGAAAACAAGATGTCTTGAGTAAATATTAAATACTGGGATCATTGTTTTTTGGCTTATCAGTTTATTATAGAAAACTCATCGTAATGTTTTTAGGTTTTTAATTGTCGTATTGATGAATCTAGCACCTTAATAATCACTGTTTAACTAGTTTTGTGTTCATTTTTCTAAAGCAATTATTTATTTTAAGCCATTTTCAACAGAGTGGCCATTTTAATGTTGCTCAGCAATCTAAATGGTCTTGCAGTTCTTTTCATTAATTGAATTTAAATATTAAAAAGATATTTCCAAAACCCTGTTTATTTTCTTGTTCACAGTATCTAATGCATGACAATAGTAAATGTTTCCCCTTATTGATAAGTGGCCACTTTAGGAGTGTAGCAAATATAGATTGAGCTATGTTAGATTGCAATAATGTATGTTAACTTTAGTAATTAACGACTGGTACCCTTCCATAGTATGCATGTCTTAATTTTGAGTTATAACATCACATTTATGTGAATGGCTGTTGAACATGTAAAGTTCCTTTTTTGAGGAGGAAGAGAAGGTCTGACTGACAGTGAGCCTTATTAAGAACACTGCTACAGTTCTGAAGGGGAAATAGCAAACTATGATTATATATAAAGATAACTTAGATTATATAGTTATAGCTATAAAATGTATTGACTTTTCTTAAATTTTCAGTGTGAAGAGATATATTCAGTAGACATTTCCCGCATCATTTTGTTAATATCGAACAGCTTGTAGGCAGCCTTTGCTAAAGTTAATGCAAGCACACAGTTCCCTGTTTGCTACTTCAATGCCCGAGACGTGGAGTGGCTGCTTGAGTTGATGGGCGTCAAGGATCCAGGGACCGTGGAACAACTGTAACCCTTTGGGGGCAGGAGGGAGGGGCTTCTAGGGCTGTGAGGAGGGAACTGCAAGTGCCTGGGACCAGAGTGGCCTCTAGCCCTGGAATTGAACACTTGTAAATCTGAAGAGCCTTGGCTCAAGAAATACCATGTGCCAGGCTTTCCAGGAAGGTGGCCTGCCCGACCGTGACGCAACAGAAGAGCATGGGCAGGCTTACAGGTGGATGGACCTGAGTTCAAGTCGTCACTCAGCTTTTCATAATTGTGTAGAGTGACCTTCACCAAGCAATTTAACTTCCTCTCAGCCACAGTTTTCTTCATCTCTGAAATGTGGCCTGGAAGACTATTTCTGGGATTAAATGAGGATTTAAAGGAACAGAAGTGCTTTAGGCTCAGGATGGACCCTACAGAGCAGTGGTGGTTTCTTAATTGCTAAATAGTCTGTTTACACTCTAGGAAAAGTGAATGAAGAGGTAAAAGGAAGGACATTAGGGGACAAATTAAAGAGATGATGTTGACTGTTGGGATGGGTGGATATATTTTGTGTTTTCCGATTTTATTTTCTTATTACTTTACTGTGTTATTTCTAGAATCTTTAATGTTTTAAACCTCTTTTATAAAATTCAATGATAACCAATAGAATTCCATTCTTTGCAGAAGTTAACTTATCTCCATGAAAAGTGGCTGAAAATATTGTTTATCATTACATAATTATCAAATGACTGTGAAGAATATAAAATTTGAACTTAGTGACTTAACTGGTCACTGCCTTGCTAACTCTGCTGTAATTTTTTTAAACGTCTTGTTTTTAATATAGCAGACTATCTCAATACCGGCTGGATTAGGTTGAATAAAGAATTTTTATGTTCACTAGGTGTACTTTGTCTGTTGAACAAAATCCCAAAACATAATTCATTAATTCTGGACCTACATAATTCTTTTTAAATCAGTTATCAAGATACCAGTCAGATTTTTTCTTTAGATAAAAGTAATCTGAATTTTTTAAAAGACTATATAGAGGAATTTGTCTTAATTTTGTAAGCAGGCTAGTCTAAATTCCAAGTATGTTCTTATGATTAAAATCTATCCTCCCTCACCCACCCTCATAGCCTCTTGAACCGAGTATGATTAGACAAGATCAGTGGGTGATCTCATGCTATGGTGTCTTGAAAGTATGTTCAAGTGAGTTGGAAACACAAATTGCTTCTGCTGAGATACTAAGAACTGAAGTTTCTGAAGTAGAAAATTAGAATCGTCTAGAATGAGTAAATCAAAGGCCCTTCCATCCATGGGGATTGAATTGGCTCTAGGTCAAAGGCCTCCATTTGAGAGACTCTAACGGAGGAGAAATGGCAGAGTTGCACAGTCCGGGGCGCCATTCCAATAGAAGCTTAGTTGCAAGGCAAGTTATTTTACCTCTCAGGCCCTCAGTTTCCTTATCAGTAAAATGAATGTTTTAAAACCTGTCTAATGGGTTACTGTGGGGTAACATTCTAGGACAGAGTTTGATATACAGGGAAACTAAGTAAATTTGCATCCATTTAAGTGCTTATTAGAGGTTTGTTTGCCCATAACCTTTCTTTGGCGCACTAGAATCTCAAGGTTGCTGCTTCTCTGCTACCTGCCATGCCCTTTAGAAGTGGTGAGAGTGGTGGAACTTCTTGTTTAACTGCCTTCTGGAGCAACAATCCTGAGCAAGGGGAAAGAAGAGGGATTTGCAACTAACACCTGCAGAAGCTTCGTGGCTCAGTCAAGGCTCCAGAGGCTAGACCATCATTCTGGTCAACCCCATGTGGATTGAAGCATTTTACTGAAAACAGCCAGGCCAAGGTCACTGTATGTCAACAACTCTAGGAGATGTTTGTTGACCTATGTGTGCACTAGTTACTATGCCAAGTCCTGAGGTCTTTAAATGGTGAATAAGCCTGCTTAGAGATGTGTAAGATCTTAACAGTGCATAACAGCTCTTACTTAGCTGCATGATGTTATTGTCACCACAAGAACATAAGCTCCTGGTAGGGTGTGGTGGCTCACACCTGTAGTCACGGCACTTTGAGAGGCTGAGGTGGATGGACTGCTTGAGCTCAAAACCAGCCTGGACAACATAGCAAGACCTTGTCTCTAAAAAACATTAAAAAGCCAGGCATGGTAGCACACACCTGTAGTCTCAACTACTAGGGAGGCTGAAGCAAGAGGATTGCTTGAGGCCAGGAGTTCAAGACCAGTCTGGACAACAGTGAGACCTCTTCAAAAAAAATTTGTTTTAATTAGCTGACTTGGCTGGGCACAGTTGCTCACGCCTATAATCCCAGCACTTTGGGAAGTCAAGGTGAGAGGATTGCCTGAGCTCACGGGTTTGAGATCAGCCTGGGCAACTTGGTGAGACCTCATCTTTACAATAAATCAAAAACGTAGCCGGGCGCAGTGGCGCACACCTGTAGTTCCAGCTACTTGGAAAGCTGAGGCAGAAGGATCACCTGAGCCCAGCCGGTCAAGGCTGTGGTAGCTGTGACCGTTCCACTGCGGTCTAGCCTGGGCAACAGAGTGAGACTCCAACTCAAAAAAAAAAAAATTTAGCTGACTTGGTGGCACATACTTGTAGTCCCAACTACTTAGGAGGCTAAAGCAGAAGGGATCAAATGAGCCCAGGAGATCAAGGCAGTGGTGAGCCATGAACATTCTACTGCACTCCAGCCTGGGCAACAGAGTGAGACCCCAACTCAAAAAATGTAAGACCATAAGAAAGGAATGTTTTACTTTTGTTTATGACTCTATCCCCGCGTTAGAACAGTACCAGCACATTGTAGGGGCATGTTAAACATTTCGTGAACTTGAAAAAAAGGCATTTGATCTTTTAAGATCAAAATATTTATCTTGGCCAGGCACAGTGACTCAGGCTTACGCTTGTAATCGCAGCACTTGGGGAGGCCGAGATGAAAGGATTGCCTGAGCCCAGGGGCTCGAGATCAGCCTGGGCAACTTCGGTGAGACCTCATCTCTACAAAAAATCAAAAACTAGCGCAGCATGGTGGTGTGCACTTGAGTCCCAGCTACTTGGAAGGCTTGAGGCAGAAGGATGGCCTGAGTCCAGCAGGTCGATGACAAGTAAATAAATAAATAATGCTAGTTCTTTTTGTCTCCTGTGTTTCTAATGTACATTAACCGGCAAGCCCTTCTAAGAAGGAACAGCATTGACCTGACCCTTCAGAACGTTCCAGTTTCTCATCTTTAACACCGGGAGCCAGCATGAACAGCAAATGAGTAGCTGCACTCACTGGCTTTCTGGGAGCCACCAGGATGTCCTTGAAAGAAAACTCTTTAAGAGAAACATGGAAGAGGCACTGTCACATTTTGCTGCCCTCGTGACATCCATACAGAGGAGTAAACATTCATTGCGATCTGCTTGATAGCTCACAGACTAGAAGGGGATATCAGAAATTTGGACATGCTGTGGTTAAAGGGCTCGGTGTTTAGGCCAATCACTGTCTCCCAGGAACAGCTGCACACCAGAATAGAAATCCATCAGCAATGTCATCTCTTCACTGAGCTCCTTCACACCCAGGTGAGAATTTATTGAAATGCGCAGTCTGACAATTAAGTTCACGAACGCATCCTGGGGAAAGTGCTACATACCTCAATGCTGGATATCACTATGGTCACCTTCAAAGTACTCCCCTTAGGAAGCCATGCACTGATGCCAGTTCCTACTCCACCCATCAGGGCAATTTTGGAACTCTTTCTGAAGTGGCCATCAGAGCTGTCGTCGAATTACCTTTGATGCCCTGAATCAAATGTCTTTCAATATTTCCTTTATCTTCAGGTAAAGAAAAAAGTCATCGGGAGCCAGATCATGTGAGTAGGGAGGGAGTTCCAATACATTTATTTGTACATTGCTGCCAACGTAAGCACATGATGGCAAGTTCACGAACTTCGTTGTCCAATCTCAACAAATGATGACAACTCTAATGTTCATTACAGAAAAAGAGTTCCAAAATTGCTTTGACAGGTGGAGTAGGTGCTGGTGTCGGTGCATAGCTTCCCAAGAGGAGTACTTTGAAGGTGACCATGGTATATTCAGTAACAAGGTATATAACACTTTTTCTAGGATGGTTCGCAAACCTAATTGTCAGACCTCATAAAGTAGTCAAGTCTTCCATTTCAACTTTTGAAAAATGTTACCACCTCAAAGCCCCTGGACTCTGAATATCCACCCCTGAGTAGGATATCCATGCTAAAGTCAAAAATGAAGGAGGGGTCCGGGCTTGGTGGCTCAGCTTGTAATCCCAGCACTTTGGAAGGCCAAGGTGAGTAGATTGCCTGAGTCCACGGGTTTAAGACCAGCCTGGGCAATTTGGCGAGACCTCGTCTCTACAATAAATAAATAAAAAACTAGCTGGACGTGGTAGCGTGCACCTGTAGTTCCGGCTACTTGGAAGGCTGAGGCCTAAGGATCGCCGTAGCCCAGTAGGTTGATGCTGGGGTGGCCATGAGTGTGCCATTGCACTCCAGCCTGGGCAACAGAGGGAGACTCCAAGTCAAAAAAAAAAATGAAGGAGGATTTGTTTTCCCTCAAACAAATTCAAAGACACCATTAGCATCTTATACAAAAGGAAACACCAAGACTGTGGACATTTCACTCTTTCCTTTAGTAGCAGAATCCTGACCACTTTGCCATACACCCGATTGTCTGCTTTCAGAGCTGCAGAAACACTATAGACATACTCAATATGAACTCTGCAGCATGGCGTAAGTAATTAAGTACATCTTTTGTTTTACTTTTATTTTTATTGTCTGAGTCAGAGTCTCACTGTCGCCCAGGCTGGAGTGCAGTGGCACAATCACGGCTACCACATCCTTGACCTCCTGGGCTCAGGCAATCATTCCGCCTCAGGCTTCCAAGTAGCTGGAACTACGGACACACGCCACCATGCCCGGCTAATTTTTTAATTTATTCTAGAGATGAGATCTCGTCATGTTGGCCAGACTGGTCTTGAACTCCTGGGCTCAGGCAGTCCTTTTGCCTCAGCCTCCCAAAATGCTGGGATTACAGGGTGTGCCATTGAGCCCAGCCAAAGTATAACTTTTAAAGTAAGCTTTTTGTGCATTCAAATATACATCCTTCCTTACCAAAAAAATACTTTTTTTTTTTTTTAGTTGGCATGCTCATGGCCACTGCAGCCTTGACCTGCTGGGTTCAGGTGATCTTTCTGCCTCAGCCTTCCAAGTAGCAGGAACTACAGGCATGTACCACCACGTCTGGCTAATTTTTTGATTTGTTGTAGAAATGAAGTCTTACAAATTGTCCAGGCTGGTCTCAAACCTGTGGGCTCAGGCAATCCTCTCACCTCGGCCTCCCAAAATAATGGGTTTATAGGCGTGAGCCACTGTGCCCAGCCAAAAAACAAAAACTACTTTTATATTCACATCTTTCTTTACACCTTTCCTTTGCTTTCTGATTCTTTTCTTTTCACCTTTTTATAGATAACTTTTTACATTGTAATTTGAGTTAACCTTTTAGTAACTTCTGATTAACACAAGACTATATATTCCTACATGAATGGCCAGGACCAAACGGCTGGCCTCTGTGTTAATTAAGAAATTAATTTAGCCGGGCTCAGTGGCTCAGCCTGTAATCCCGCGCCTTTGGGAGGCTGAGGTGAGTGGATTGCCTGAGCCCGCGGGTTCGAGACCCACCTGGGCAGGCGAGACCTCATCTCTACAATAAATCAAAAAATTAGCTGGGCATGGTAGCGCACGCCTGTAATTCTGGCTACTCGGAAAGCTGAGGAGGAAGGATCGCCGGAGCCTAGCAGGTCGAGGCTGCGGTGGCCGGGAGCGGCCACTGCACTCCAGTCTGGGCGACAGAGTGAGACTCCAACTCAAAAAAAAAAAAAAAAGAAATTAATTTGGTCTGGGAGCAGTGGCTCACGCCTATAACCCCAGTACTTTGAGAGGATGAGGTGAGAAGATTGCCTGAGCCTACAGGTTCGAGAACAGCCTAGGCAACTTGGTGAGATCTCATCTCTACAATGAATCAAAAAATTAGCCAGGCATGGTGGTGGAGCGTGCCTGTAGTTTCGGTTACTTGAGAAGCTGAAGTGGAAGGATCACCTGAGCCCAGCAGGTTGAGGCTGTGGTGGCTGTAAGAATGCCACTGCACTCCAGCCTGGGCGACAGAATGAGACTCCAACTAAAAAAAAAAAAAATCAAAAAATTAGCCTGGCGTGGTAGCCTGCACCTATAGTTCGAACTACTTGGAAGGTTGAAGTGGAAGGATCGCTTGAGCCAAGCAGGTCAAGGCTGTGGTGACTATGAGCATGCCACTGCACTCCAGTCTGGGCAACAGAGTGAGACTCCAACTCAAAAAGAAAAAAAGACATTAATCTGGGTTCCAGCACCCTAATATTCACCTGGAGGTTGTTGGAGTGATAATACTAAGCTAGTGCTAACTGGGCACTTCAGCAGATTTTTAGGCCTCTTCAGTGGCCACCATTTCCTGAGCCAGTTGTTCCCCTTCCCTCTGGAAAAGGGTGCACCCAGTCCCCAGTGGCTCTGTGGACAAGATCCTGAAGATTTAGGTTTCTTTGGGGGCTTCAAGTGTCCCTGCAGATTGTACCCATAGCAATGGACAGACACCATCTCCCTAAGCAAATTTGTTCTTACCATGTCTCTGCTAGGCATTTGGAGTTTTGTCATTAATGGCGACTGCCAACTGGATGCCTGTTTTTAGCCCTGTGGTCTTGTCACCCTCCATGTTGGCATCCTTTTGCTTCTTTAAAGTCTTGGCTGTTGAAGAAACCTTATAAGTTTTTTGTAATTGGAAGCTTGGTACTGGCAGTTCTAAGCTTAGGCTCTGGAATTGGGCGTTTAATACTCCATAGGATATAATCTTGTTTGTAAAGTAGTGAAGTAAATTAAGAAAAATATATGAAACTTGGCCATTTTTCTGTTTGTAATGGTCTGATGTAAAGGAACTGGTTCTGAGAACGATCCTGAGCAGCCTACAAAAGAGAAAAAAATCATCCATGTTCTCAGTTGGCATCCCAAAAGAGAATCTGTGGAATCAGCCCAAGTGTGTGGGTATTGAATGAGAAAGGGCGTCCCCTTGATCCCCTCAACCCACCAGAGGCAGTCCTTCTGCCCACCAACAAGGCTGCTCCTACGAGTGCTCAGAAGACTTGGCACCAAGATTTCCAGGAGAGGGGGCCCGGAGCCTCAGTGGGAGAAAACTTCCAAACAGAGAAAGTGGCTGTTTGAGTCCGTTTCCAGAGCTTTTAATGAGGGAGAGGGCAATATATGGACTCACCAGTGTTGAAATTTCATACCAGATAAAACTGAGGCAATGGGGATGTCTGGCCAAAGCAGCTTGCTGGGTCGGACAGTGAGAGAGAGAGCGCCAAGGAGAGCCCTGGCCAGAACCGTCAGATGCCTTGAGTTTCAGAGCAGTCCACGGAGAGATTTGAGTTGGAAAAGAGGATAGTGGGAGAAAGAACGTGGAAGGAACTCCACGGAGCTCCCGTAGTCTCCAAAATGTTAAGTCAATGTGCCAGTGCCAGTGGCAGTGCCACGGATATGCAAAGAATTGCACAGAAATTAGATGAGGAAAGATAGCTTATTTGGAAAGTAGATTAGAGAGAGAGAGGGTGGATTCACTTCTCCAAGATTGGAGAGAGGGCCAGAGCTTAAAGAAAGCATGGCGGTGAATACTAGAGGTTGAATGCTTTTAAAGCTTCCCTTTGGTAAGGCAGGTCACCATGGTGATGGGGTGGTGGTCTGTTTTACACCATCACGAAGGGGTCAGGTAAGCAGAGGAACTGTTGCTGATGGTGATGGGGTGGTGGTCTGTGTCATGTAGGTTACAAAGGGCTGATCACAATAGATGAGGTCAGTTTGACCCTTTATGGCAGGAAGACAAATACTTGGAATAAAAGGGTAGTTAGTACAAAGCATGCTTGGGGGTTGCAAGACAATTGTCAGGAATTCCTCCAGGAAACCGGTTTTGTCCCTTGTTTAATGATGAGGGTGGTTAAAATAAGCTACTGACTAAAGTTAATCCATTTTGACTTTTTATCCTTTCAAGAGAAAAAAATTGTTTTTCTTAATTTCCTAAATATTATGTGTTTGCTGTGAAAACCTCAGCTGATAAAGAAGCTCTGAAAATGTAAGGGTAAAACCAAAGTTTTTTGTGTTTTCTCACTTAACAATCAATAAAGTATACTTCTGTCAATTCTAACACAATCTGCCCCCTTTGTGATGGTGTAAAACGGACCACCACCAGATGTAGGGGAATTTCTCTCCACCAGCAAGCAAACCATCACCTGGGTGTCCTCTAATTTGAGTCCATTCTGGGACAGTCTACCTGGAGACAGCATCAGATCACACAGACTCAGGACTCAGTGCCATGAGACTGAACCCCACTTCTGATGCCAATCACAAGTCCCAGTTTAGCCTGAGGCCCATCCAGTCCCTCCCTGCTTGTGGTCCATTCATTTGCTAGAGCAGCTTACAGAACTCGGGAAACACCTGTGTTTACTGGCTTGTAAAAGATGCTACAAAGGATACAGATAAAGAGCTGCTTTGGGCGAGAGATGGAAGGAGCAGGGTGCTTCTATGCCCTCTCCAGGTGTGCCCCTCTCCAGGAACTCCACGTGTCTGCTCTCTGAAAGCTCCCCAAACCCAGTCATTTGGGGTTCTTATGGAGGCTTCATTATGTCGGCATGATTGACTAAACCATTGGCCATTGGTGATCAATTCAACTCATAACCTTTCCCTCCCCTCCAGAGGTTGGGGAATGTGCCTAAAAGACCCAGTCCCCTAATCATGCCTTGGTCTGTCTGGAGACCACTTCCACCCTAAGCTACCTAGGGGCTGCCAGCCTTTGGTCACACATTAGCATACTGAAAGATACTTATCGCTTTGAGCATTCCAAGGATTGTAGGAGTTGTGTGCCAGGGACCCACAAAGACCAAATATGTATTTCACAGAAGCATTATCAAAATTTAAAGTGAAAATTTGTCTGACTCCACATTAAATTCTTAGAGTTAATTTTGTGTATACCTTTCTTTCCAAACTTTTTTTTTTTTTTTTTGAGCTGGAGTCTCACTCTGTCACCCAGACTGGAGTGCAGTGACTGCTCCCGGCCACCACAGCCTCGACCTGCTGGGCTCCGGCGATCCTTCCGCCTCAGCCTTCCAAGTAGCCGGAATTACAGGCATGCGCTACCACGCCCGGCTCATTTTCTGATTGATTGTAGAGATGAGGTCTCGCTGCCCAGGTGGGTCTCAAACCTGCGGGCTCAGGCAATCCACTCACCTCAGCCTCCCAAAGGCGCGGGATTACAGACTGAACCACCGAGCCCAGCTAATCCATTCATTTTGGTTGCTCCTTTTTTTCTCTCTTTCACAAATAGCGCTACAATAATCACCCCCCTATAGTACTTAACACACTGTGCAAGCATTTCTCAAGTCTAGTGTAGTGTTCATAGGAATGGACTCAAGTTAAACAGCCTGAGTCGAAAATATCAGCTCCCACTTCACCACTTTGTCATCTCGGGCAAGTTACCAAACTCCTTTGTGCTCAATTTCCCCATCAGTAAAATGGGAATCATAGCAGATCTTATGTCATTTGTTGTATTATAGGAATTAAATGGCATTGAATAGATAAAGCTCAGGGCCTGACACACCTAAATATTCATTAAATATCAGCTCCTAACCGGGCATGGTGGCTCACACCTGTAATCCCAGCACTTTGGGAGGTAGAGGTGAGAGAATTGCCTGAGCCCAAGGGTTCGAGACCAGCCTGGGCAACTTGGTGAGACCTCGTCTCTACAATAAATTAAAAAATTAGCCAGGCGTGGTGACACACGCCTGTAGTTCCAGCCACTTGGAAGGCAGAGGCGGAAAGCTCAGCTGAGCCCAGCAGATCAAGGCTGCAGTGACCGTGAGCCTGGGAGAGAGAATGAGACTCCAACTGAAAAAACAAATGGGCTCTTAATATTTGTTAATATCAATAAGACTAATAAATAGTCCTTTTTCTTTTGAGTTGGAGTCTCATTCTCTCTCCCAGGCTGGAGTGCAGTGGTACACTCACCACAGCCTCGACCTCCTGGGCTCAGGGGATCCTTCCGCCTCAGCCTCCTGAGTAGCTGGGACTACAGGTGCACACCACCACGACTGACTAATTTTTTGTAGAGATGAGATCTCGCCAAGTTGCCCAGGCTGATCTCAAACCCTGGGCTCAGGCAATCCTTTTGCCTCTGCCTCCCAAAGTGCTGGGATTATAGGCGTGAGCCACTGCACTCAGTCAATTAGTACCTTTTGCTTGAAACACAGACACCATGCCATCATCAAATTTAATAAAATTATAGTATATAATACTAGTCAACATGCAAATGTCCCAGTTGTCGCCGAGATTTCTTGTTTGAGATCAGGGTGTTGTGGTCATAGATGATAGTCGCTTTCCAAGAAAGCAAAAACACAGTAAATTGAGAGAACAGTAATTAGTTAAGAGAAATTATATCATTACCACTTAAAGCCAACTACTCCACCAGGCAGGTCAGTTAATGAAAATTTATTTTAGTATGTGAAGAATTTTACACTAAGCTCATTGCATGAGAAAATCCAAACAATTTGCATTTTAAATAACAGTGAACGGGCCTTCTGAGGCCCAGAAGGAAGATATTAACTAGTCATTACAAAAATCCATCTCTTAGCTGAAAGGTTTTTGTTGTTTTTGCTGTTGTTGTTGCTGTTGTTGTTGTTTGAGTTAGAGTCTCACTCTGTCGCCCAGACAGGAGTGCAGTGGCATGCTCCCGGCCACCGCAGCCTCGACCTGCTGGGCTCCAGTGATCCTTCTGCCTCAGCCTTCCAAGTAGCCAGAATTATAGGTGTGTACTACCACGCCCAGCTCATTTTTTATTTATTGTAGAGATGAAGTCTCGCCAAGTTGTCCCGGTGGGTCTCGAACCTCTGGGCTCAGGCGATCCTCTCGCCTTGTCCTCCCAAAGTGCTGGCATGACAGGCTGAGCCACCGAGCCCAGTCAGCTGAAAGTTTTAATAGCATTGTTTGCTCTTGTACCCCAGCATTTCATGATCCTCGGCAGAGGCTGGGAGGAGGAGGGATCATGAGAGCTCCCAGCAGCACTGTCACTTAGGACCTTGTAGGGACTGGCAGCACCTCGGAGTAGGGCCTGTGTCTCGATCACTTTAATATCATAAATCTCTGCTAGGGATTACTGTCTCTCTTTTATAGCTCGGGAAACTGAGGCTCAGAAACCATGCCATGTAGGGTTTCTGGCTTGTAGTCTCAGAAAACAAGACTGATTGAAGTAAAAGGGGTAGGAGCTGGGTAGGGATGTTGGGAGCTCACAGGGTGGGGAGGGATGGCTGAGAGAGCCCGGACCAGAAACAGACAGGATTTTCCCAGGGGCACAAGGTGCAAAAGGCCCTGCCAAGTTTTGTAACACTCTACTGAGATTCTGATTCCGGAGAGGACGCGTCCAACCACCAAGTACCCGAGAAAGGACACGCCGGCCAGCGGCATCAGCATCACCTGGGACCTCGGTAGAAATGCAGACTTGTGGCCCCCACCCTGGGCTTCCTGAATCAGGTTCTGCTTTTGCTTTCGTTTTTTTTTTTTTTTTTGAGTTGGAGTCTCACTCTGTCGCCTAGACTGGAGTGCAGTGGCTGCTCCCGGCCACCGCAGCCTCGACCTGCTGGGCTCCGGCGATCCTTCCGCCTCAGCCTTCCGAGTAGCCAGAATTACAGGCGTGCGCTACCATGCCCGGCTGATTTTTTGATTTATTGTAGAGATGAGGTCTCGCTGCCCAGGCGGGTCTCGAACCCGCGGGCTCAGGCAATCCACTCACCTCAGCCTCCCAAAGGCGCGGAATTACGGGCTGAGCCACCGAGCCTGGCTCGTTTTTTATTTTTGAGTCAGTATCTCATTCTGTCACTCAGGCTTAAGCGCTGTAACATGATCCAGGTTCACCACAGCCTCGACCTCCTGGGCTCAGGGGAACCTTCCGCCTCAGCCTCCTGAGTAGCTGGGACTGCAGGTACATACCACCACGACTGGCTAATTTTTTAAAAGAATTTTTTGTAGAGATGGGGTCTTGCTATGTTGCCCTGGCTGAGCCTCAAACCTGGGCTCAAGGGATTCTCCCACCTCGGCCTCTCAAAGTGCTGGGATTACAGGTGTGAGCCACCACACCTGACCAGGAGGCTCTGTTTTCTTAACAGGTCTCTCAGGTCTGTTCATGTTGCAGTCTGGGACATGCTGGGCAGAGCCCTAATGAACGCCTCATTCCTGATCAATTTCCCCATGGGGGAGAGATGACTCCTCAACAGGAAATGTGTGGGAAGAGGAACAGACTCTAGGACAGCCCACAAAAGGCACCCTGGGATGCCCAGCACAGGCTAGTCTCCCTCAGACCACCTCCTCCCGGCAGCCCTCAGGGCATACAGACAAGTCAATTCCTGTTGGCGCCAGGACAGGCGTTTTCACGCTAGGTTGACCTTCCCAAGAACTGCTGACACCTGGGAGCTCTGAGATCAGCCTCTGCTGTGAAACTCGATCTTTTAAAACTGCTGGACATAAAAAACCTTTTTCTTCCCTTTTACACAACGTCTTGGGCAGAGGTAGATTGTGAGGCCAGCACCTGTATTCGTTTTTCTCAGTGCTACCTCTTTTCCAGGGGCTAGCTTAGATTTTTTTGCTATTTTGAGAGCATGATGAAGATGAAAGTTTCAAGAAGCATTGTAGCCAGGTGCCAGGGGACAAAGCCAGCACCCAACTTTGCAGGCACAAAGGTTTCGAAACGGGACAAGGGAGACACACACACTGGAACGACCAAGAAGGGCGGCTTCACGCTCTTTCATCTGGCCTTGCCTCCACGCGAGGCTTTTACAGAAGAGGCCGTCTCTGGAACTTTTCTCCCCTTCCTGGAGCCCTGTCCCTCCTTCTACCCAGCCTCTTCCGTGTAGGCCTAGCCCAGCCCACAGATGGTCTGTTGGTGGGAAGGGACCGCTAGCCTTGGTCCTGAAGATCATTGCGACTTGAAGCGGTAGTTCCCATCTGGCTGCAAAAGAGAATCAACAGGGAAAATTGATAAAAGTACTGACTGCAAGGCCCCACCCCTAGGCATTATGCCTTGGTGGGTCGGTATTTTTTTTTTTTTTTTTTTTGAGTCGGGGTCTCACTCTGCTGCCCAGACTGGAGGGCAGTGGCATGCTCATGGCCACCACAGCCTCGATCTGCCGGACTCAGGCAATCCTTCCACCTCAGCCTGCCAAGTAACTGGAACTATAGGTGCGTGTCACCATGCCTGGCTAATTTTTGGCTTTACTGTAGAGAGGAGATCTCGCCAAGCTGCCCAGGCTGGTCTTGAACCCCTGGGCTCAGGTAATCCTTTCACCTCAGCTTCCCAAAGCGCTGGGATTACAGGCGTGAGCCACCACACCTGGCATATTATTATTATTATTATTGAGTCAAGGTTTCACTCTGTTGCCCAGGATGGAGTGCAGTGGCATGATTCTGACTCACCACAGCCTGCAACTCCTGGGCTTGAGCAATCCTCCAACCTCAGTCTCCCAAAGCACTGGTATTACAGTCATGAGCCACCATGCCTGGCATGTTTTTCTTTTCTACCTCAATGAAAATGTTGCTCTGGCCCTGATCTCTGTTTTGTGCTACATGGTTTCCATGGTTGATCTCACAGCAGCTTTGTTTCTGCCATTGATTGAAAATGTGTGCCCCCTCCAAGGAGCCAGGGCAGTGAGAACCCCTGCATCAGCACACTGAGCTCAAGGTTCACTCCCTTCTCTGGCACTATGGGGTGAACACATATGATATTTACACTCTCAAGAGCATAAGACTCCAAACAAAAATACTGAAAGATCAAAACCTCTTCAGAACTGAAGGAAATAACTCCCAGGGGCACAATTGCAAGGTGTCATTCCTCTGAAGTAAAGGCACATTTGGGAGTAGGGAAGCACATCTGGGTATAGACACAAAAGTTTCTATACCCCCTGCCATGTTGTTTGAGAGCTTCCCTGTCAGGCTAGGGTGGGGAAAGTTTCTTTTTTTGTTTTTGGGGTTTTTTTTGAGTAGGAGTCTCACTCTGTCACCCAGGCTGGAGTGCAGTGACATGCTCACGGTCACTGTAGCCTCGACCTGTTGGACTCAGGCGATCCTTCCACCTCAGCCTTCCAAATAGCTGGAACTACAGGCACACGCCACCACACCCATCTAATTTTTTGATTTACTGTAGAAATGAGGTTTTGCCAAGTTGCCCAGGCTGGTCTCGAACCCATGGACTGAGACAATCCTCTCGCCTCCACCTCCCAAAGTGCTGGAATTACAGGCATGAGCCACTGCCCCCAGCAGGAAAAGTTCTTACTGGTGGACACTGAAGTGGGTTGATGTCTGCATGATGAGAGAAAGAAGAAATTGTTGCCCAACAGAATTTCCAGGGCAGAGGTAGCCGGGGAGAAGCCCACGGTCCGGCTGAGACCACTGGAGACATCTGAAAAGCCAGGATCAAACATAAAAGGAAGCTGTCTTTAGGGACATCAGATCAGATTGTAAGGCATGCAGATCCAGACGTCTGGGAATGGTCATTAGAAAAGGATGAAAAGCAGCTGGGCTCGGTGGCTCAGCCTGTAATCCCGCACTTTGGGAGGCTGAGGTGAGTGGATTGCCTGAGCCCACGGGTTCGAGACCCACCCGGGCAACTTGGCGAGACCTCATCTCTACAGTAAATCAAAAAAAATTAGTCAGGCATGGTAGCGCGCGCCTGTAGTTCCAGCTCCTCTGAAGGCTGAGGCGGAAGGATCGCCGAAGCCTAGCAGGTGGAGGCTGCGGTGGCCGGGAGCGGCCACTGCACTCCAGTCTGGGCGACAGAGTGAGACCCCAACTCAAAAAAAAAAAAAGAAAGAAAAAGATGAAAAGCAAGAGTGTTCGGGCCAAGTTCTGGTGTCTGAATGACTGTCGAGATGTGCAGTGTTCGACCACTTCTCGGAGGCCAGATACCTAGGAGCCCAGGGAAAGAATTCATTCCTTTTTGGACAAAGATTGTGCCTCTAAGGCAGTTCATGATCTAATGATCATGAACTTCACATACACTGACCTTTCAAGATGGATCCCAGAGTAAAAAAGAAGGGGGAGCCCATGGTGAATTCTGGGGGCTGGTTTTGAGCTGATTCTTGACCCAGAAAGTGATCATAAGTCAATTTTTTTTTTTTTTGGGTCAGAGTCTCACTCTGTTGCCCAGGCTGGAGGGCAACGGCATGCTCATGGCCACAGCAGCCTCAACCTGCTGGGCTCAGGCAATCCTTCCACCTCAGCCTTGTAAGTAGCTGGAACCACAGGCACATGCCACCATGCCTGGCTAATTTTTTGATTTATTGTAGAGATGAGGTCTCGCCAAATTTACCAGGCTGGTCTTGAACCCTTGGGCTCAGGCAATCCTCTCACCTTGGCCTCCCAAAGTGCTGAGATTAAAGTCATGAGCCACCACACCTGGCCCTAATTTGTTTGTAGAGAAGAGGTCTTGTTATGTTGCCCAGGCTGGAAGAGGATTACTTTTATTAGTAAAACTAGATACAAGTCCTCTTTAGTGCTAGGCAAGATCTGGATGACCAGGAGTAAGATAAAATGAAGAGCCAGGCGTGGTGGTGGGTGTCTGTAGTTCCAGCTACTTGGATGGCTGAGGTGGAAGGATTGCCTGAGCCCAGCAAGACAAGGTTGCAGTGGCCGGGAGAGCGTCACTGCCCTCTAACCTGGATGACAGAGTGAGACTCCAACTCAAAAAAAAAAAAAAAAAAA
>NW_007249757.1:17189-29861 GCF_000164805.1 Carlito syrichta | reverse complement strand
AAAAAAAAAAAAAAAAAATCAGTGTGTCCCAGCAACTCAAGGTTGTGGTGAGCTACGGTCATGCCACTGCACTCCAGCCTGGATGACAGAGCAAGACTCCATCTTATAAAAACAAAGTAAATTTAAAAATCCCTGTGCAACCAGGCATGGTGGCTCACCCCTATAATCTCAGCACTTTAGGAGGCCGAGGTGAGAGGATTGCCTGAACCCACGGGTTCGAGACCAGCCTGGGCAACTTGACAAGACCTCATCTCTACAATAAATCAAGAAAAATTAGCCGGGAGTGATGGCATATGCCTGTAGTTCCAGCTACGTAGAAGGCTGAGGCGGAAGGATCACCTGAGCTCAGCAGGTCAAGGCTGCCATGGCCATGAGTGTGCCACTGCACTGCAACCTGGGCAACAGAGTGAAACTCTGACTTAAAAAAAAAAAAAATTCCTCATGCTTCCAGTACGGAGACGGGAAAAGGAACCAATATGAAATATAGTCATGTACCACATAACAACATTTAGTAGATCAATGATCAACCACATAGATGATGATGGTCTCCTAAAATGAAGATGATAATGCCATATTTTTGCTGTAACTTTTGTTTAGATGCACAAATACTTACCTTTGTGTGACATCTGCCTGCAGTGTTCAGTACCATTCTATGCTGTATAGCTTTGTAGCTGGAGAGCAACAGGCTACACCATCCATAGCCCAGTTGTGTAGGATGCTACACCATCCAGGTTTGTGTAAGTACACGTGACATTCACACAATGAAGAAACCGCGTAACTATGCATTCCTCAGATCGTGTCCCCATTGTTAAGGGAGGCATAGTCATGGGCATTCAGTTTCTCTTAACAAGTCTACTCTCAGAGGAAACTAACCAGAGCCTAACCTGCTGGATTGTTTTTTTTTTAATTGGAGTCTCACTCTTCTTGCCCAGGCTGGAGTGCAGTGGCATGCTCACAGCCACCACAGCCTGGAACTACAGGCGGGCGCCACCACGTCTGGCTAATATTTTGATTTATTGTAGAGATGAGGTCTCACCATGTTGCCCAGGCTAGTCTCAAACCCGTGGACTCAGGCAATCCTCTCGCCTCCACCTCCCAAAGTGCTGGGATTACAGGCATGAGTCACCGTACCTGGCTTTCTGCGGGGATTTTATCAGAACTAAACTGGCCTGGGGAAAGGGTAAATACCCAACTTCCTGGCTCTAGCCTTCCACGTGGAGCAGAGGAAATAATCAACTCCAGCCCACTCTAGCCATTCTGGCCCACCTAACTGGAGAGAGGGTGACCTGAAAAGCATGTGTTAAGGTCACAGCCCAGAGGCACAGGCTCACTACAAGACTCAGACCTAATCATAGGAGCATAGAACCCTTCCCCTCCCTCCCCCACACCTTACCACCATGTCACTCAAGGTCTAAGTCTAGCTGTTCCTTTTACTCAGTATATCATGTATGGTTAGCAAGAAAAAAAATTACAAGACATACTAAAAGACAAAAACACAATTTGAAGAGACAGAGCAAGCATCAAAGTCAGACTCATATATCACAAGGATGTTGAAACTGTTAGACTGTGAATTGATTTTTATTTTTGTTTATTTTTTGAGTTGAAGTTTTACTCTATGGCCCAGGCTGGAGTGCAGTGGCACGCTCTTAGTCACCGAAGCATCGACCTGCTGGGCTCAGGTGATCCTTCCGGTTCAGCCTTCCAAGTAGCTGGAACTATAGGTGCATACCACCACGCCTGGCTAATTTTTAAAAAAATTTATTGCCGGGCTCGGTGGCTCAGCCTGTAATCCCGTGCCTTTGGGAGGCTGAGGTGAGTGGATTGCCTGAGCCCGTGGGTTCGAGACCCACCTGGGCAACTTGTCAATACCTCATCTCTACAATAAATCAAAAATTAGCTGGGCGTGGTAGTGCGCGCCTGTAGTTCCAGCTACTTGGAAAGCTGAGGCGGAAGGATCACTAGAGCCCGGCAGGTCGAGGCTGCGGTGGCCGGGAGCGGCCACTGCACTCCAGTCTGGGCGACAGAGTGAGACTTCAACTCAAAAAATAAATAAATAAATAAATTTATTGATTGTAGAGATGAGGTCTCACACAGTTGCCCAGGCTGGTCTCGAACCCCTGGTCTCAGGCAATTCTCTCACCTCGGCCTCCCAAAATGCTGGGACTACAGGCTTGAGCCACTGCACCCAGCCTTAAACTGAGAATTTAAAACAGCTATGATTAATATGTGAATGGTTCGCAGGCGCAGTGGCTCATGCCTGTAGTCCCAGGAGGAGAGAGAGATGCCCGAGCCTATGGATTTGAGACCAACCTGGGCAACATAGCAAGACCTCATCTCTACAATAAATCAAAAAATTAGCCGGGCATAGTGGGGCATGCCTGTAGTTCCAGCTACTTGGAAGGCTGAGGTGGAAGAATTGCCTGAACCCAGCAGGTCGAGGCTGCGGTGGCCGTGAGTGTGCCACTGCACTCCAGCCTGGGGGTGACAGAGTGAGACTCCAACTAAAAAAAAAAAAACAAAAAAAAACAGAAATGAAGAACGCCTTTGCTGGGCTCATTAGTAGACTGGACACAGCCCAGGAAAGAACTTCTATGCTGAAGGATATCACAATGGGAATGTTCAAAACAAAAGCAAAGAGAACAAAGACTGAAAAATAAACCAAGAATATTCAAGAACTTTGAGACGACTATGCACATAATGGGGATATTAGAAGAAGAATAAGGAAAAGAAGAAATATTTGAAGCAATAGTGACAGGAAATTTCCTCCAAATTAATGTCAGATTCAAAACCACAGATCCTGAAAATCGGAGAACACCAAGCGAGATAAGTGCCAAAACAGTAACGATACCTTAGACCAACCCACGGCCCACAGGCTGCGTGTGACCCAGGACAGCTAGTAATGTACCCAGGACAGCTGGTAATATTAAATCTTTTAACATCGTGTTTTTTAGTGTTTATTCTCTTTATAACTCCATGCATAGTTTCCTTTTTTTTTTTTTGAGTTGGAGTCTCACTCTGTCACCCAGACTAGAGGGCAGTGGCATGCTTCTGGCCACTGCAGCCTGGACCTGCTGGGCTCAGGCAATCCTTCCATCTCAGTCTTCCAAGTAACTGGAACTACAGGCACGTGCCATGATGCCCGGCTAATTTTTTGATTTATTGTAGAGATGAGGTCTCACCAAGATGCCCAGGCCAGTCTCAAATCTGTGGGCAATCCTCTCACCTCGACCTCCCAAAGTGCTGGGATTATAGGCATCAGCCACCGCGCCCAGCCTCATAGTTCCATTTTTAATGTTCATAATCACACCTTTCATGACATCACTTTGTGGCAGCACATACATTTGTGAGCAGTCATTTTCTTTCTTTTTTTTTTTTTTTTTTGAGTTGGAGTCTCACTCTGTCTCCCAGGCTGGGGTGCAGTGACACTTCATGGTCACCACAGCCTCGACCCACTGGGCTCAGGCGATCCTTCTGCTTCAGTCTTCCAAGTAGCCAGAACTACAGGCACGCACTACCACACCTGGCTAACTTTTTGGTATATTGTAGAGACGAGCTCTCACCAAGTTGCTCATACTGGTCTCAAACTCCTGGGCTCAGGCAATCCTCTCACCTCAGCCTTCCAAAATGCTGAAATTATAGGCTTGAGCCACCATGCCCGGCAGCCATTTTCAATTATGAAACACAAGGAGAGCAAAATTCGAACGAACATTTCTGACCAACACCTTGAGAACTCACTAAGAATTTCAACCACTTCCATCAAACCAGACATTCATGAATTAGTTTTACAAAAACAAGGTCAAATTTCCCACTAGTTTTGTATTGTTCTCATTTTTCTAAACTTTACAATAAAAAAATATATAAAAATAAAATGTCTTATTATGTAGATACACTAACTATATTATATAATTTTTGTGTGGCCCAAGACAATTCCTCTTTACCCAAGGAAGTCAAAATGTTGGACACCTTTGACTTAGACATTTCATTTCCAAACTACATAAAATTAAACATAAAGAAAAACAAGATGAAGCCAGAGTGGGGAATAAAACTCATTACATGTAGAAGAGCAAAGTTAAGAATTACATTCAGGTAGAGTTCTGCCTGTAATCCCAGCACTTTGGGAGGCCGAGGCGAGTGGATTGCCTGAGCCTGTGGGTTCGAGACCAGCCTGAGCAACTTGGCAAGACCTCATCTTTACAATAAATCAAAAATTAGCTGGGCATGATAGCACATGCCTATAGTTCCGGCTACTTGGAAGGCTGAGGTGGAAGGGTCACTGGAGCCCAGCAGGTAGACGCTGGGGTAGCCGTGAACATGCCACTGCACTCCAGCCTGGGCAACAGAGTGAGACTCCAACTTAAAAAAAAAAGAATTACATCCAACTTCACTTCAGAAATCATGCAAGCAAGAAGAGAGTGGAATGAGATATTTAAAGTGTTGAGAGATAAAACCACCAACCTAAAATTCTGTACCCTGTGAAATTATCCTTCAAACGTGAAGGAGAAATAAAGACTTTCTCAGAAAATAAAAGGGTAGAAGAATATATACCATGCAAACAGTAACCAAAAGAGAGCTGTAATGGCTATAATAATACTAGACAAAAGCCGGGTGCAGTGACTCACACGAAGTAGCTGGAATTACAGGCATGACCACCACTCCTGGCTATTTTAAATAATTTATTGTAGAGACGAGGTCTTGACAAGTTACCCAGGCTGGTCTCAAACCCCTGGGCTCAGGCAATCCTCTCACCTCCCAAAGCTCTGGAATTATAGGCATGCACCACCACACCCAGCAGCATATACATTCCTTTTCTTTTCTTTTTTTTTCTTGAGTCTCACTTGTCACCCTGGCTGAAATGCAGTGGCATGCTCACGGCCACTGCAGCCTCAACCTGCTGGGCTTAGGCGATCCTTCTGCCTCAGCCTTCCATGTAGCTGGAAACTACAGGCATGTACCACCATGCCAGCTAATTTTTTGATTTATTGTAGAGATGCGGTCTCGCCAAATTGCCCAAGCTGGTCTCAAACCCATGGGCTCAAGCAATCTTCTCACCTTGGCCTCCCAAAGTGCTGGGATTATAGGTATGAGCCACTGTGCCTGGCCATATACAATCTTTTCAAGCACACTTAAAACATTCTCTAGGAAAAAAAAAATAGTAAATCTCAATAAATATAAAGTGATGATAAGCACACAAAGGTGCAACCCCCTCAGGTCCCTTCCTGCTCTGGGAGCTTTTCTGTCCTCTCAACAAATCCTGCTTTCAAAAAAAGAAAAAGAAAGTCACACAAAGAATGTTTTCTGACCATAATGTAATTAAATTATCAATCAAAGCAGTAGGAAATTTAGAAATTCTACAACTATTCAGAAATTAAATGGCACACTTTTTTTTTTGAGTCAGAGTCTCACTCTGTCCCCCAGGCTGGAAGGAAGTGGCACGCTCACAGCCACCGTAGCCACCTTGCTGGGCTCAGGCAATCCTTCTGCCTCAGCCTTCCAAGAAGCTGGAACTACAGGCATGCGTCACCCCACCTGGCTAATTTTTTTGATTTATTGTAGAGATGAGGTCTTACCAAGTTGCCCAGGCTGGTCTCGAACTCTTGGACTCAGGCAATCCTCTTGCCTCAGCCTCCCAAAGTGCTGGGATTATAGGCTTGAGCCACCACTTGTGGCCAAGCAGCACACTTTAAAATAGCACATGGATTAAAGAAGAAATACAAGATGCTGGGCGTGGTTACAGAAACCAGCACCTTGAAGACTTACTTTCCTACAGCTATTTACTAAATGTTTTTGCTCCCCCAAAATTCTTAGGTTGAAATCCTAACCCCTAATGTAATGGTAGTATGTTGAGGCCTCTGGGAGGTGAGTTGGTCATGAGGGTGGTGCCCACATGAATAAAGTAGTGTAAGAAGAGACAGGAGAGCTTGCTTCCTCTCTCTGTCCTCTGCCATGTGAGGATACAAGAAAAAGATGACCGCCTGCAAGCCAGGAAGTGTGTCCTCTCCAGACACCAGATCGGCTGACAGCTTGATCTCGGACTTTCCAGTCTCCAGAATTGTGTGAAATAAATGTTTGTTGTTTAAACCACTCGGTCTACATAAATATTTGTGTTATAGCAGCCCAAATAGACTGAGACACCTGTGGAGGCTATGGAATCATATGTGAGTAAAAATTCAGGCCGGGCTCAGTGGCTCAGCCTGTAATCCCAGCACTTTGGGAGGCCGAGGCGAGTGGATTGCCTGAGCCCGTGGGTTTGAGACCCGCCTGGGCAACTTGGAGAGACCTCATCTCTACAATAAATCAAAAATGAGCTGCGCATGGTAATGTGTGCCTGTAATTCCGGCTACTTGGAAGGCTGAGGCTGAAGGATCGCCGGAGCCCAGCGGGTCGAGGCTGCGGTGGCCAGGAGTGTGCCACTGCACTCCAGTCCGGGCGACAGAGTGAGACTCCGACTCAAAAAAAAAAAATTCTGCAACAAGATTATTCTTCCTCCTAGTCCTACCCCCTAAAGGTTAACTTATTAATTGATACAAAAATATTCCATGTGAGGGGCCCGGGAACCTCTGCTTTCCATAGAAATTCATTTTTTTCCCCAAGAAAAAAGCTAGAGATGACAGAAAAGAATGTAATGTCATATTTAATTTAACGTCCCAATTCACGGTTCATAATATTATCTCATTAGAGCCTGCCCTTCAAAATGTCTCCTATCCAGGAACGAATTATTATTTAACTAGGTGTTCAAACCACACTTCAGAAGGACGCATTCATAATACATCACAGTATCCTCAGAACGAGAATGTGGGTCATCTGGGCATTTTCTTTGTCCTGCTTTTCGCTGCAGCTGTTTCCCAAGCCAGTGTGCTACGTGTCGGCACGAAATGTTCCCAGTCAGAAAGGGAGTCCTAGGCCCACACTGGGCACATTCACAAGGGCAGGACATGGAGAGCTGGCCCCGCAGCCCCTTGGTTTTCAGATGAAGGACCCGAAGCCCAGCAGGTTAAAGTGGACCTATGATTCAGGAGGCCGTTTTGTGCACGTTTAGGAGCAGGGACTTTGGAGTCAGGCCTCCTGGGTTCGAGTCCTACCTCTGCTGCCCTGTGTCCCTGGCAGCAAACGCCTCACCCTCCCAGAGCCTGTTTCCTCTCATCTGTACAACGAGGATGATGAGATCCACCTTACAGGGGTGTTGTGAGGAGACCAGGGTGGTATGTGGAAAGTGCTTGGAAGAAGGCCCGGCCTGTGTCAGTGACTGGTAAGTGTGGCCGACGTGGCATTAGGACATTGATTCCTGAGGATCCTTCCACGTCAGCCTCCCGAGTAGCGGGGACTGCAGGTGTACACCACCATGCCTGGCTAGATTTTTTAATTTTTTGTAGAGATGATGTCTCACTAAGCTGCCCAGGCCGGTCTCAAACTCCTGGGCTCAAGTGATCCTCCCACCTCGGCCTCTGGCAGGGCCCTTGAGGAAGGCAGTGGAGACAGGGCCCAGGCTTCCAGGTCGAGGGTCGGATCAGGGCCTCCCTCCCTCCCGAGCTCTGCTCCTGGGACTCCAGGATTCTTCCAGGGGCCCCTTCGTCTCCCCAGCCTGAAAGGATGGAGAAAGGGAAACTGGCCTCACACCAGCCCCAAACCAACAGGCCAATGGAATCAAAGCCCTTAGCATAGGGTTGCACAAAAGGACAGGCTCTTCCCATGCCAAGGGCGCCTGAGAAGAGGGCACGCAGCGGAGAACAGGGAGAGTCTAGCACCCCCACCTCACGGCCGTTGGAGGCTGCAGAGATCATCAGAGGTGAGCCAAGATGGTGACACGGCACTCCGGCCTGGATGGCACTGGGGCTCCAATGCCAAAAAAAAAACACAAAAGAAAGTGCTTGGTTGGACTTTATAGAACAATTTGTCAGAAAGACATTTTTCTTTCTGGTGCATTTCATGGATCAGCATTATATATTTATAATATATAATGTATAAATGTATCAGTATAAAATAAGTGAATAATATATACATTATTTATAATATAAAATGTATTGACTGGGCATGGTGGTTCACGTCCGTAATTCCAGTTCAAGGCTGCAGTGAGCTGTGATTGTGCCACTGCCCTCCAGCCTGGGCAACAGAGTGAGACCCTTAAAATTAAAAAAAAAAAAAAAAAAAAATATATATATATATATGTATGTATGTGTGTATGTGTATATATATATATGTTGTATGTGTATATATAACATACATATAATTGTATACATATGACATATCATGGAAAATATTATTTATAATTATATGCATTCCATTTATTAAATATATAAATGGAAAGATTAGTTCATCACTCTATGTTTTTGTTTTGTTTTGTTTTTTTTTGCAGTCTCACTCTGTCTCGCGGGCTGGAGTGCAGTGGCATGCTCATGGCCATCACAGCCTCAACCTGCTGGGCTCAGGGCGATCCTTTTATCTCAGCCTTCCGAGTAACTGGAACCACAGTCACATGCCACCAACCCCGGATAATTTTTTTTTTTTTTTGAGTTGAAGTTCTTACCCTGTCTCCCAGGCTGGAATGCAGTGGCATGTTCACGGCCACCACATCTTTGACCTGCTGGGCTTAGATGATCCGTCTGCCTCAGCCTTCCAAGTAGCTGGAATTTCAGGCACGCACCACCACACCAGGCTAATTTTTTTATTTATTGTAGAGGTGAGGTCTCACCAAATATCCCAGGCCGGTCTGGAACCCGTGGGCTCAGAAAATCCTCTCACCTCAACCTCCCAAAGTGCTGGGATTATAGGAGTGAGCCACCGCGCCTGGTACTCTATGTCTATGAAAGGTTATTTGTCTTTCAACGTGGGCTTATTCATCTGGTAATTTCAAACTTTTCCTTCTCAAAAAAACATTGGACCAGAATGGCTGATCCTGGCCAAGTTCTTTCACTTTTCTGTGGCTTTTCTTTTTTTAAGAGACAGGGTGGCCCTCTGTCACCCAGGCTGGAGAACAATGGCACAATCACAGCTCATCACAGCCTTGACACCTTCCTGGATTCAAGCAATCCTTCTGCCTCAGCCTCCCAAGGAGCTGAGATTACAGGCCCTCACCACCATTCCCAGCTAATTCTTTGAAGTGAGATCTCGCAATGCTGCCCAGGCTGGTCTCGAACTCCTGGGCTCAAGCAATCCTCCCACCTCAGCCTCCCTAAATTCTGGGATTATAGACATGAGTCACTGCACATGGCCCAACCAAGCAACCAACCACCTTCTAAGAGCTACTCTAAAGCAAATCTTGAGTCTTTTTTTTTTTTTCAGTTGGAGTCTCACTCTTACCCAGGCTGGAGTGCAGTGACATGCTCACAGCCACCGCAGCCTTGATCTCCTGGGCTCAGGTGATCCTTCCGCCTCAGCCTTCCAAGTAGCTGGAACTACAGGCACACACCACCATGCCCAGCTAATTTTTTATTTATATATTGTAGAGACGAGGTCTTGCCATGTTGCCCAAGCAGCAGTGACTGTGATCATGCCACTGCACTCCAGCCTGGATGACAGAGTGAGACACCAACTCAATCAACCAACCAACCAATAGTCCAAAGTCTCCTCTAAATGTCACCTAAGTCAAATATGAGTGAAGTTCATATGATTCATATGGAGGTAAAATTCTCATCTAAGTAACACCTAAGGCAATCCTCTTGCCTCTGCCTCCCCAAAGTGCTAAGATTGCAGATGTAAGCCACCACGCCCGGCAGAGAGAATTCATCTCTACAAAAAAATTATTTATCTATCTACCTATTCATTTATTGATTTGAGTTGGAGTGTCACCCTGTCGCTCAGGCTGGAATGCAGTGACACGCTCATGGTCACCACAGCCTCAACCTACTGGGTTCAGGCAATCCTTCCACCTCAGCCTTCCAAGTAGCTGGAACTACAGGCACACGCTACCATGCCTGGCTAATTTTTTTGATTTATTGTAGAGACGAGGTCTCACCAAGTTGCCCAGGCGGGTGTTGAACCCCTGGGCTCAGGCAATCCTCTCACTTTGGCCTCCCAAAGTGCTGGGATTATAGGTTTGAGCCACCTCACCTGGCCTACAAAAAATTTAAAAAGTGAGCCGGGCATGATTTGGGCCTGTAGTCCCAGCTACTCGGGATGCTCAGGCAGGAGGATCGCCTGAGCCCAGGAGGTCAAAGCTGCAGTGAGCCATGATCATGCCACCGCATTCCAGCCTGGGCAATAGATTGAGACCCTGACAAACAAACAAACAAAAAAAGAAGCAAGCAAAATTTAAAATAATAAAATCCACCAGGGGAAGAGAAGCATAAGAATAATCTGAGACAGTTCCAGACACAAAGCTTTCATTGTCCTCATGGACATGGATGTCAGTGCTAGGACATTACCCTGCAAGCATTGACCGTGTAGCAATACACAAAGTATGACCAACTTGGGATGCTCATTCAAGCTTCAGGGTAGAGTTTGCAATGTCGCTTTATAATATAGACATGCTTGATTGATTGTCCACGCCATTGAACTCAGCCCCTAAGTCAGCTGATAAAGGGTGACTCAAAACCCCCATCTTGAATGAAATGTCTGGCCTTTATGGCGTGGTCCACCACACCCTAAGACTACAGGGTGTGTCTGGTTCCACTCTGAGTCACCTTGTTAGCAAAATCATCAGGTGCGGTCCTACATACCCATCATAAATCATAAGAAGACATTTCTATCACTTGGGAAATTCAAAGACTTGGAAGTTACCTCCCAGGAGTCAGGTCAAAGGCTGGATTTCTCCTGGAGTGAGATCAAATTCCTTATTACACAAGACACTCCTCTGGCCTTTGGCCAAGGCTTTTTGTACAGTAAAATAATCGGAGGTCTAATCCTTGGAAAAGTCATTGTGTGGTGGATAGGAGGCTTTTAATTCAATTTCCCAATACACTTAACCATCAATATCAGTATTATAATCTTTTTTTTTTTTTTTTGAGTTGGAGTCTCACTCTGTCGCCCACACTTTAGTGCAGTGGCTTCTCCCGGCCACCGCAGCCTCGCCCTGCTGGGCTCCTGCGATCCTTCCGCCTCAGCCTTCCAAGTAGCTGGAACTACAGGCGTGCACTACCACGACCAGGTAATTTTTTAAATTTATTGTAGAGATGCAGTCTCGTCAAGTTGCCCAGGCGGGTCTCAAACCCGTGGGCTAAGGCAATCCACTCACCTCAGCCTCCCAATGCATGGGATTACAGGCTGAGGCACCAAGCCCGGCTCAGTATTATAATCTTAACCAACAGGACTAGTACTGTACCATATTACAGTATGACAGATGGAACTTGAAAAGTAATATTCGACCCAGCACAGTGGCTCATGCCTGTAATCCCTGCGCTTTGGGAGGTCAAGGTGGAGGATAGCTTAAGCCCGGGAGTTTAAGACCAGCCTAAGCAAGAAAGTTTGTTAAAGGTAGATTTTTTTCCCTTCGTTTTTGTAACTTTCCGTCCCCGCTTTAAGTGTTGCAACTTTCCATAACCTGTTATAAATTCCAGAATGTTATCTGAAAGCGTCAGTATGACCAGGAGACTTCGGCTTATGTCAGTGATCACATAACAGAAAATGTTAGCATGATCAGATCTTGAGTTAGGCTAAAACTGCACATGGGCTTCTTAATTTTGACTCAAGTGGTTGAAGAGCTATGAATTTGGGGTATAAACACTGGAATAAGTTTGTGTTGCTTTGAGCATGTGTTGGTAATGATGCCGACCCATCTCCCTGTAACCTGGTTGCAGAAATTAAACATTTCATTTTCTCCCAATCCATGTCTCTTGTCTTTAATTGACAGTGAAAGAAGCAGCCAAAATAGTATCTGGGAACAGTGAGACCTCATGTCTACAAAAAAACTTAAAAATTAGCTGGGCATGGTGGCACATACCTGTAGTCCCAGCTATTCGGGAGGCTGAGGTGGAAGGATCACCTGAGCCCAGGAGATCGAGGCTGCAGTGAGTTGTAATTGCACCACTGCCCCTAGCCTGGATGACAGAGTGAGACTTCAACAGAAAGAAAGAAAAAGAAGGAAGGAAAGAAGGAAGGAAGGAAGGAAGGTACTGGCCAGCCACAGTGGCTCCTGCCTGTAATCCCACCACTTTGGGAAGCTGAGGTGGGAGGATTGCTTGAGCCCAGGAGTTTGAGACCAGCCTGGGCAACATAGCGAGACTCTATCTCTAAAAAAAAAAAATTGCTGCGTGTAGTGGCATGGGCCTGCAATCCCAACTATACAGGAGGTTGAGGCAGAAGGATCACCTGATCTCAGGACGTTGAGGCAGCAGTGACTGTGACCGTGCCACTGCATTCCAGCCTGGATGACAGAGTGAATCACCAACTCAATAAATAAATACATAGTCCAAAGTCTCATCTAAATATCACCTAAGTCAGACATGGGTGAAGAGGCAAACGTTCCTTTTCAAGTGTGAACCTAGAAAGCAGACAAGTTATGTGCTTTCAAGTACAATGGTGGGACAGGCACAGAATAGACCTTCCCACTCCAAAAGGGAGAAATAAGAATGACGGACGAGGTGAGGGTCCTAGTAGGCCCAACACCCAGCAAGGCAAATTCCACCAGATCTTTTTTTTTTTTTTGAGTTGGAGTCTCACTCCGTCGCCCAGACTGGAGTGCAGTGGATGGTCCCGGCCCCGCAGCCTCTACCTGCTGGGCTCCGCAATCCTTCTGCCTCA
>NW_007249757.1:9456-17071 GCF_000164805.1 Carlito syrichta | reverse complement strand
GTTGCCCAGGCAGGTCTTGAACCCACGGGCTCAGGCAATTCACTCACCTCGGCCTCCCAAGGCGTGGGATTACAGGCTGAGCCACCGAGCCCGGCTTCCATCAGATCTTAAGGCTTGTTGGCTCTGCGCCCTTCTTCCAGACCACCCGGGGCAGCAGCTCCACATCTGAGGCTCTGCTGGGCGGAGGTCCCTGTCCCCAAGGCTTAGGGGCCAGTGGCTCTGCACAGTGGTCTGGCTCCTAAGGCTTCAGACGAGGGGACCGCCTGGCCTGTTGAGATCCAGGTCACAGCCCCACCCCTTGAACTGAGGAGGCAACTCTGATGACCTCTAAATCACCGTGGGGGTCATTTTCCCCTGTTCTTGCAGAACAATGCATGTTCACAAATAGCTATATGGGTTGATCCTGTAGGATTTAAGAATTCTGGCGGCCTGTTTTCATTTCATTTCCTTTCTTCTGTCCCTTTTAGTCCCTGCTAGTAGTGTTCCTGCTGATATAATCCCATCTCTATTCCTGGTTTCTGCTGAAAATGCTGATTAAGTCTGTGAGTGGCACCCATGAGTTCCTTATCCTCGCCTCCACCTCTCAAGGTGCTGGGATCACAGGTGTGAGCCACCATGCCCAGCCAGCATCTTTACATCGAATCAGATTAGAGAACCAGTTCCCCAGAACCAATGCAGAAAACTCATGCTTCAAATTGTGTAACTTAAGCCTATAATCCCAGCACTTTGGGAGGCCGAGGTGAGAGGATTGTCTGAGCCTACGGGTTCAAGACCAGCCTGGGCAACTTGGCGAGACCTCATCTCTCCAATAAATCAAAAATTAGCTGGGCGTGGTGGCGCACGCCTGTAGTTGCAGCTACTTGGAAGGCTGAGGTGGAAGGATCGCCGGAGACCAGCAGGTGGAGGCTGCAGTGGCCGGGAGGTGCCACTGCACTCCAGTCTGGGCAACAGAGTGAGACTCCAACTCAAAAAAAAAAATTCTGTTCTTCCAGAAGCACTCCCAGGTCCAAACTCGTAGCCAAGCTTCCCCAGAGAAACAGAAAAGTGGAGTGAACAATGTGGCAGGGATCCCCATGCCCTAGTGTGGAGTAAGTGTGCTCTCACAAGGGTATGCACGCCAGCCCTGTGTCCTCCCCTCCCCCGATGTTAGGCAACACATATTTCAACGACCTATTCCAATTCTCTACCAAACTATGACTCCGAAGATTGTGCTCTGCTCATCGCTGGACGTCGTGGGCTCTAAAGTGTGTTCCTTGGTCTGGAGAAATGACTCGTGGTCCAAATTAGTGCCATGTTTTCTGTTCTGGTCCCTTCGTAGTATTTTGGGCTCTTGCATCTACCACCAACTATACAAAACCTGGCCCAGAGTGCCTGTTCCTGTCAGAATCCCCTTGTCACCTCCAGAGGACACTGTCATCCTCTCGACTTGCCAGCCGCATGCCATGCCACGCAGCTGGAGAATCCACCCTGCAGCCATCTGCAGCCTGTCTTGTTGGCAGACAGCACAGAGGTGATGGGCACTTTATGCCTTGGAGGGTGGAGGAGGAACACGTCTGGATGCAGCCCACCTCTGCATGGCTCTCCAGTCATTCGTTTCTCGGACCACGTGGATGTTGCAAGTGAACGTGCCTGGACAGCCACTCGCCATCACCAAGCAACTTCCAATTCTGGAAGGAGGTTCTTCTGATGGGCATTGACTTGATCTACTTTTTTTTTTTTTCAGTCTGCATCTCACTCTGTTGCCCAGGCTGGAGTGCAGTGGCACGCTCACGACCACCGCAGCCTTGACCTGCTGGGCTCAGGTGATCCTTCTGCTTCAGCCTTCCAAGTAGCTGGAACAACAGATGCACGCCACCACACCTGTCTAATGTTTTGATTTATTGTAGAGATGAGCTCTCGCCAGTTGCCCAGGCTGGTCTCAAACCCCTGGACTCAAGCAATCCTCTAGCCTCAGCCTCCCAAAGTGCTGGGATTTCAGGCGTGAGCCACCAGACCACATCTCTTCTAGTGATTTCTACAGCGCTGTGCTCATATGGTATCCCTGTATTTCATTTATTTATTCATTCATTCATGAGAGATAGAGTCTGGCTCTGTAGCCCAGGCTGGAACGCAGTGATGTGATCATAGCTCACTGCAGCCTCAAACTCGTGGGCTCAAGGGATCCTCCTGCCTCAGCCTCCTGAATAGCTGGGATTACAGCTGCATGCACCACTGTACCCAGCTCATTATTTATTTTACATAGAGATGGGATCTCACTAACTAGCTCAGGCTGGTCTCAAACTCCTAGCCTCAAGCCAGATCCTTCACCCTGGGCCTCCCAAAGTGCTGGGATTACAGATGTGAGTCACTGTGCCCGGCCCATGGCATCTCTTTTATTTATTTTTATTTTTATTTTTTTTTGAGTTGGAGTCTCACTCTGTCACCCAGACTGGAGTGCAGTGGCCGCTCCCGGCCACCGCAGCCTCGACCTGCTGGGCTCCAGCGATCCTTCCGCCTCAGGCTTCCAAGTAGCCGGAATTACAGGCATGTGCTACCACGCCCGGCTGATTTTTTGATTTATTGTAGAGATGAGGTCTCCCTGCCCAGGTGAGTCTCGAACCCGCGGGCTCAGGCAATCCACTCACCTCAGCCTCCCAAAGGCACGGGATTACAGGCTGAGCCACCGAGCCCAGCTTGCAAGCCACGTTTTTAAGGAGTCAGTATTGTTCTAATGTATGCTACTTATCCTGACATTACCTTAAGTGAGCCCAACTCAAGGGCTGAGAGTCTAATCTTCCAGACTGCTAAGTCTGCCCAACCCTCTGACATCACCAGCAAAGAGGTAGGGTCCAATCACAAGGTTAGAGGGCACAGTTTCAGGTCTGCCCTCACTTCTGACCCAAATGCAAGTCCAAGGGGTTTCCCAAAATGACTTTCAGTTTCAATAACTCACTAAAAGTAATCACAAAACTCTTTGAAAGCTGTTATAGGCACAGTTTATTTCAGGGAACAGATACAGGTCAAAAGTCGTCAAAGATAAGAGTCACACAGAGCAGTGTCTGAGAGGGTCCCAGCTGTGAAACTTCCATTATCCTTGGAACGCATTACCTCCCTGCTATCAATATGTGACAATACGTATCAGGTGCTGTCAATCAGGGAAGCTCATCTGAGTTTCAAAATCCATAGTTTTTACTGGGGCCTCATTACAAAATGTACCTGGGCCAGGCACAGTGACTCGCCTATAATCCCAGCACTTTGGGAGGCCAAGGTGAGAGGATTGCCTGAATCCACGGGTTCGAGCCCAGCCTGGGCAACTTGGAGAGATCTCATCTCTACAATAAATCAAAAAATTAGCCAGGCATGGTGGCACGTGCCTGTAGTTCAAGCTACTTGGAAGGCTGAGGCAGAGGGATCACCAGATCCCAGCAGGTCGAGGCTGCAGTGGCTGTGAGCATGCCACTACACTCCAAACTCGGTAACAAAGTGAGACTTCAACTCAAAAAAAGAAAAGCGTACCCTATGTAATAGACATCACTTGACCTAAGGGACCCATAACTATCACAAACTCTCAGGTGTGGGCTTAGGGGCCCAGCATGGATAACAGACACTTGTATCACTCAAGAAATTCCAAGGGTTTAGAGGTGACCTCCCAGGAACCAGGGAAAAGGCCAGACTTCTGTTTGGGTAAGGCCAAATTCTTTATTCTTTCATCTGCTTATACCTCACAAAGGCAGTTATAATGCAAAATACAAATAGCAACTTTGAGCATGTAGTTGATGTTAGATGCTGTGCACATATTTTGTCTAATTCTCCCAATGCTGCAAAGTTGGTGTTATATTTGGTTTCATTTTACAAATAAGACATTTAAAGCTTAGAAAGTTGCCCAAGGTTTTTGGACCTAGAAAGTAACATATTTGACCATATTGACGAGCGTACCCCTTGGACTGTTAAATCTATGCTGTCAACTTCATTCATTTATTCATTCATACATTCTACAAACATTGTCTCCGGCCTAATTTGTACCTAGAACCATTCTAGATGCTGGAGATGCAGCAAAGAATAAAGCACACATGAATCCCGGTTACCTGCGTTGATACTCTAATGAAACAGACAGACAATAAGCAAATACATATGTGAAATCGACAGTGTTTCGAATGGTGATGGTGTCATGGAAAACAATCGAGCAACATGCACACCTTGTTTGCAACTTTATTCAAATATATCAACCATAACAGGACATCTTGGAGACAACTGGGATATTTGCATGTTGGCTAACATTATATACTATTCATTTTATTAGATTTGATGATGGCATGGTGCCTGCATTTCAGGAAAAAAAAGCTACTTGTTGGCTGGGGTACAGTGGGTCATGCCTGTAACCCCAGCGCTTTGGGAGGCTGAGGGGGAGGATTCTTGAGCCCAGGAGTTCGAGCCCAGCCTGGGTACCATAGGGAGACCTCATCTTCACGAAAATAAAAAAATTAGCCAGGCATGGTGGTGCCCCTGTTGTCCCAGTTACTCAAGAGGCTGAGGCAGAAGGATCGTCTGAACCCAAGAGGTCAAGGCTGCAGTAAGCCATAATTGCTCCACTGGCCTGCAGCTTGGGCTAGAAAGTAAGAGTCCTGAGTCTAGGGCATACCACCTGAACGTGCCCAACCTCATCTGATCTCAGAAGTTAAGCAAGGTCGGGCCTGGTTAGTGCTTGAATGGGAGAGAGTGAGACTCCGACTCAAAACACATCAAAAAAAGGTGTTTATTAAAGATGCCGGCTGAGCCGGGCTCGGTGGCTCAGCCTGTAATCCCGCGCCTTTGGGAGGCTGAGATGAGTGGATTGCCTGAGCCCGCGGGTTCGAGACCCGCCTGGGCAACTTGGCAAGACCTCATCTCTACAATAAATCACGAAAAATCAGCCGGGCATGGTAGCGCATGCCTGTAATTCCAGCTACGTGGAAGGCTGAGCGGAAGGATCGCCGGAGCCCGGCAGGTCGAGGCTGCGGTGGCCGGGAGTGGCCACTGCACTCCAGTCTGGGTGACAGAGTGAGACTCCAACTCAAAAAAAAAAAATAAAATAATAATAGGATTGCAAAAATGTTGCTAATCATTGACACTGGATAGCAGATCTATTAGGAAGGAACTTAGGCTATTCGAATTTTATGTATATTTAAAAATCCAGGCCGGGAGCCGTGGCTCTCGCCTATAGTCCCAGCACTTTGGGAGGCTGAGGTGAGAGGACTGCCTGGGCCCACGGGTTCGAGACTAGCCCGGGCAACTTGGCGAGACCTCATCTCTACAACAAATCAAAAAATTAGCTGGGCATGGTGATGGGTGACTGTAACTCCAGTTACTTGGAAGGCTGAGGCGGAAGGACCGCCTGAGCCCAGCTGGTTGAGGATGCAGTGGCCGTGAGCATGCCACTGCACTCCAACAGAGCGAAACTCCAACTCAAAAAAATAGATAAATAAATAAAAACAAAAATGTCCATAGTACAGAGTTTTTTGGTTTGTTTTTTAAGAAAAGGATAGATCAGGTGGCAGATAGGATGTGCAAGGATTGTTGTGAGATCAAATAGGTACCTCACTTAGAAGGTAACAACAGGGCAACGACTTGAAGGGAATAAGAGAGAAGTCTACGTGGATCTCTGGAGAAAGAACGTTCCAGGCAGAAGCAGGAGCCCTAGCAATAAGAAGTCCAGGGACTGGAAAGAGATGACCAATGGGTAAAATAACAGAGAGTGATAACAAAAAGTTAACAAGGAGAAGAGGCAGAAAGAAAATCCATCCAGGGGCACACCCAAGAAGAACTCATGCCCAAAATGTAAAAGAATATCTACAAACCAACCAGAAAAATGCAGGCAAAGCAACTGAAAATGGGTGAAAGGTTTGAACAGGCACTTCCCAGAAAAGGAAGTGATCAATAAGTATATTCCAAGGTGCTCTGCTTCATCACTAGGCATCAGAGAAACACAAACACAAACAAACCACAATGCTGCACCACTGCATGCCCACCGAAAGATTACAACGTAAGAGGTAGGCAACACAGGCATTGAGAAACAGACCTCCTAGAACCTTGACACTGAGACCCGCTGGGACTGCAACACAGAGACTTCCTGGGACTGCAATCTGGAAGAGTGACTGGTATTCTGCCAGCTTTGGAAACAGGAGGGCAAGCAAGAGTGACAGAGGTACCCATCTTATTCCTGGCATACTCAGTAGCTGGCGATGGACACTCTGCAACAGAGTGAAAAAGGTTTTAAAAAGGGGGGGGCGGCACAGGGAACAGAGCTCATACACTGCTGGTGGGTGTGTAAATTGGTACAAACTGCAGTGGCCTCTAGCACTAAGAATATGCATACCTTAAAGCCAGTAATTCCATTTATCTACCCAATAGAAAGCCATGTATATGCTTACCCAAGGACCTAGACAAGAATATTTCTAGCAGCACTATTATTCTTAACAGCCAAAAACTGAGAACTACCCAACTCCCCAGCAATAGTCAAATGGATAAACAAATTGTGTTAGTCACACAATGGGCATTTAGAATGATAAAAAAATACAAATCTTACAAACAAAAAAAAATAACAATCCAGCCAAGGAAGTGGATACAAAGGATTCAATACCATGTGGTTCTATTTATGTAAAGTTCAAAACCAAGCAAAACTGATCTATGCCACCAGAATACAGAAGCGTGGTTGTCACTGCAGAGAAAGTGACTGGAAAAGGGGGCTGGGGGACCTTGGGGGGCTGTTGTGTCCTGTTTCTTAAATAGATGAGCTCAATTTGTAAGCAGTCACCAAGCTGCACACTGACGATTTCCGCACTTTTCTAGATTTAGGTTATACTTCGATAAAGTGTTTTTTAAAAATCACCTAGGGGCATCTTGGTTCCCTCCTCTGAGGTGCCAGTGACATGTCCAGTACGTGGAAGCCCCTAACCCATGCTAAGCACGGAGCACAGTGGACTGCTGGCTTAAAAAAGCTAGAGCAGAGAATCTGTTTCCTGCAGCCTCTACATTTAAAGATACTGAAAGTGACCTAGTGGGTTTTTCTGGCTCCAAAGAAATAGGGCAAAACTAAGTAAAAAACAGTGAAAGTTATCTCGCCCTCAGTGTCCTAAATGTTAATAATGTGCCTTATTGTATTTTATACAACAGAACATTTTTCTATAGTGTTATAATGCCAGTTAACTTGTGGCATCATCTTGAAAGCAATCATTTAGAGTTTAAAAGAAAATTAAATATTTTAAGTGTAGATCTTATGGGCTCTTTGAAAACCAAAAATTATCACACCCTTTCAAACCAGAACAGGCCACTGTAGGATCTGCAGACTTTGATTTCTAGTAAGGTAAATATTGATAGCTATATCCCACAGAGACAAAAGTTCTTTGGGGTCCTCAGTACTTATTTTTTTAAGGACTTGTTAGTAGGGTCGTTTCTTCCTGTGACCTCCTGAGAAGCCACGCGTTGGGATTGCAAGCACTTACGGAAGTCTCTGGCTGGATTGAGGTGACTCGCCCTTCCCGAAGCCTGCCCTTCCCACCTTGGATGGCGACTCAGAATTCTGAGGAGCAACACAGATCCCGAGGAAGATCAGAAGACAGGGCAGAGCTCAGCAGCACAGACAAGGACCCGCCAGCCCCTC
>NW_007249757.1:3972-8604 GCF_000164805.1 Carlito syrichta | reverse complement strand
CCCCGGCCCTCGGTGGCTCCCAGGGATCAAATGCATAATGAAGAGAACTCTGTTTTTTGCGAGGGGGTTGCCATGTATGATCTGAAGGCGTCTGTAGGGACTACTGAGAGAATGGGAAGGCTCTGGAGGGGTTTCACAGGGAACTGACATGATCCGATGTTTGGTTTGGTTTGGTGTGGTTTGGGGCTTTTTGGGTCGGCCTCTCACTCCGCCACCCAGGCGGAAGTACAGTGGCAGGCTCGTGGCCACCACAGTCTCCTGGGTTCAGGCGATCCTTCCGCCTCAGCCTTCCAAGTAGCTGGAGCTACAGGCAGACGCCACCACGCCCAGCTAATTTTTTGATTTACTGTAGAGACGAGGTCTCACCAAGTTGCCCAGGCTGGTCTCGAGCCCCTGAGCTCAGGCGATCCTCTCGCCTCCACCTCCCAAAGTGCTGGGATTACAGGCGTGAGCCACCATGCCTGGCATGTATAACATTTTAAAAAATAATTGTATGATATATTTCCCACGAATCACCAAACACGAACATGGACATTTCTCTCCACTCCCTCTAACAACTCCACTAAAATTTAAAGGGAATAATTTAAAGGATCAGACCAGCCAGGCACAGTGGCTCACGCCTGTAATCCCAGCACTTTGGGAGGCAGAGGTGAGAGGCTTGCCTGAGCTCAGGGGTTCGAGAACAGACTGAGCAACATGATAAGACCTCATCTCTACAATAAATCAAAAAATTAGCCAGGTGTGGTGGCTCACACCTGTAGTTCCAGCTACTTGGAAGGCTCACGCTTCTAGTCGCAGCACTTTGTGAGGCTGAGGTGGATGGATTGCTTGAGATCAAGATTAGCCTGGACAACATAGCAAGACCTTGTTTCTAAAAAACATTAAAAAGCTGGGTATGGTGGCACACACCTGTAGTCCCAACTACTAGGGAAGCTGAGGCAAGAGGATTGCTTGAGGCCAGGAGTTCAAGACCAGTCTGGACAACATAGCGAGACCTTTTCTCTTCAAAAAAAATTTTTTTTAATTAGCTGGCTTGGCTGGGCACAGTAGCTCACGCCTAAATCCCAGCACTTTGGGAGGTCGAGGTGAGAAGATTGCCTGGGCTCATGGGATTGAGACCAGCCTGGGCAACTTGGTGAGGCCTCATCTCTACAATAAATCATAAACTTAGCCGGGCATGGTGGCACACACCTGTAGTTCCAGCTACTTGGAAGGCTCAGGCAGAAGTATCACCTGAGCCCAGCAGGTCGAGTCTATGGTGGCCATGAGCGTGCCACTGCACTCCAGCCTGGGTGAAGACGCCAACTCAAAAAAAAAAAAAAGATCAAACCACAGAATAACCAGAAGTAGCAGGGAGACAATAACGATACAACTGTGGGTGCAGGAATGCAGGTGTGTGACCGTAACTTTTAGCAAACGTGGGAAAGCCAAGTCCTGCGCCAGCAGTGGCAGAAGTAGACAGGCTTGTTCCCGCTGCTTATCCCCCCCAGGGGTGGCAGGTGCTCGGTGGGGGAGCAGGTGGGGTGGGAAGTAGGGAGACTCACTGCATGTCTGAATGCACCATGGTGAGAAGCCCGTGAGAAGCCCATGTCTTCTCCCCACTGCAGAAACCTGGAGGCTTAACCTCTGGAGATGTGGATTCAGCGAAGCTCTGAACATTAGGGCCAGAGTCGCCCCTGCAGACAGTAAGGCTGAAAACAAGGGAACAAGTGAGTCTGTGGCCAAACTGAGCCCCTCTGCCCTCTTATCCACTAGGCCCCAGAATCTTGGTAGCTCATTGATGGTGTGGCTCTCAGACTGCCTTTACTTTCTTCTGTTTATAGGTAGTGAATTCTTTACAATGAGTTCTACTCGGGTGTGTAAATAAAATTAAGAAGATACATTATTTCCAATGTAGATACACCCGGGGCCAAACAGGGTGTTGATTTGCTCCAACAGTGAAAATGACATCGGGAAGCAACAACTGAATTGGAGTCACTACCTGATTGGGTTGATAATAGTCCACTGTCCTTCGCAGAGATCCAGCTGCTCTTTGCACAATCCTAATTGAGCAATCTATGCTTTAAAGAAGCGAAGAAATTGGGGTTAACATCGCACACCTCATACGTGTCTGTCCAGAGTCTGAAACTGTCTAGCCCCAAAGCCTAAGCCCATGTCCCCACACTGTAAGACCTTCCTGGCTCTGCAGTCTCAAGTTGCCACCCACAGATCTGGACCTGCACACATTCACTGACAGATATTAGTCCTGGCTGGGATCGGTGGCTCAGCCTGTAATCCCAGCACTTTGGGAGGCCAAGGCGAGTGGACTGCCTGCGCCCACGGGTTCAAGACCAGCCCAAGCAAATTGGCGAGACCTTGTCTCTGCAATAAATTAAAAAAAAAAAATTAGCCGGGCGTGGTAGTGCACGCCTGTAGTTCTAGCTACTTGGAAGGCTGAGGCGGAAGGATCGCCTGAGCCCAGCAGGTCGAGGCTAGGGTGGCCATGAGGGTGCCACTGCACCCCAGTCTGGGTGGCAGAGTGAGACTCCAACTCACAAAAAAGAAAAAAAGAAAGAAAGAAAAAATAGAAACTAGTCCCGGCTGGAAGGGGTGGGAGGCCGAGGCGGGAGAATCTCTTGAGCCCAGTTGTTCAAGACTCATCTAGGCAACATAGCATGACCTTATCTCCCCCCAAAAATCAGAAAATTAGCCAGGCATGGTGGGCATGCTTGTAGTCTCAGCTACTCAAGAGGCTGAGGTGGAAGGATCACCTGATCCCAGGAGGTCGAGGCTGCGGTGAGCCATGATTGTGCCACTGCACTCCAGCCTGGGCAACAGAGTGAGACTCTGTCTTAAGAAAAAAAAAAAAAAAGGGCCATTGCCTTACTAGACTCTGATGTGGCCATGTGCTCTTTGAGCTATGGCAGTGGCCATGTTTCCTGGCTTTGGCCCCCTTCCCTACTCTGGGGAGGCGAATCAATCTCTGTCTTTCTGTCTCTCTCTCTAAGTTACTTTCTAAATAAATTATATTTTCTTTTTTTTTTTGAGTTGGAGTCTCACTCGAACTCAACTCCAGACTGGAGTGCAGTGGCCGCTCCCGGCCACCGCAGCCTCAACCTGCTGGGTTCCGCGATCCTTCCGCCTCAGCCTCCCGAGTAGCTGGGACCAGAGGTGTGCGCCCCCACGCCCGGCTAATTTTTTTATTTTTTATTTTGCAGAGAAGAGGTCTCACTTTGTTTCCCAGGCTGCTCTTGGACTCCTGAGCTCAAGCGATTCTCTGACCTCGGTCTCCCAGAGTGCCGGAATTACAGGCCATAAGCCACCGCACCCCGCCCAAAGAGACTTCAGCACAAAACGAAAAATTCATCTGCAAATTGCCCCCCCAAAAGATGTTAGATTTGTGGCCAAACATGAAGTGTTTACAGGAAGAAGCAGCGGTTCTTTTTCCTGTAAAAGAACCGTTTTTACGGTTCGATTAGACATTTCACCTGCAAGCCCTGGCTGCTGCTCTGTGGGTCACAGCAGGTCAAAAACCAAGCGGGGTGCGGTGGCTCACGCCTGTAATCCCAGCACTCTGGGAGGTCGAAGAGAGAAGATTGCCTGAGTCCACGGGTTCGAGACCAGCCCAGGCAACTTGGCAAGACCTAGTCTCTACAGTAAATAAAAAATTAGCTGGGTGTGGTGGCTCATGCCTGTGGTTCCAGCTCCTTGGAAGACTGAGGTGGAAGGATCACCTGAGCCCAGCAGGTCCTGGCTGCCGTGGCCGTGAGCGTGCCACTGCCCTCCAGCCTAGGTGAAACAGTGAGACTCTGACCCCCAAAAAGCAAAAAGCAGGGACTGTTCCTCTCCTTCATATGGAGCCGAAGAGACTTCAGAGGCTGGGTGGGCCGTGGCCAGGCCAGCGGCTTCCAGCAGCAAAACCAGTGCAAGGAAAATCATCAGGGATAAAAAGGGCATTCCACGGTGACAAAGGGGTTGATTCTCCAAAAACACACAGAAGTCTTTAATGTGCATTAAACAACAGAGCAACCAAATATGTGAGGCAACAACGGATAGAATTGCCAGAAAAGGGGAAAGGAGACACAACACAGACTACTATTATCAGAAATAAGAGTTTATCATGACAGTACCCACAGACATTAAGAATATAATAGAAAAACATTATGAACACTTCTTTGTCCACACATTTGATAACTTAGATCCATGGACCAAGCTCTTGGCAGCCACAATCTACTAGCACTCATCCAAAGAGAAATAAGCAATCTTAATAGGCCTGGATCTAATTGAATCAAAAACCTTTAAAAAGAAAGCATCAGGCCCGGATGGCTTTACTGGTGAATTCTAACAAATATGTGAAGAAGAAATAACACTGCTTCTCTACAGTCTCTTCCAGAAAACAGAGGAAATACCTCTTTCTTCTTCTTTTTTTTCTTCTTTTTATTTTTTGAATTGGAGTTTCACTCTGTCACCCAGGCTGGACTGCAGTGGCACGCTCACGGCCACCGCAGCCTCGACCCATTGGGCTCAGGCGAGCCTTCCAATTTTTTTTTTTTTTTTTTGAGTTGGAGTCTCACTCTGTCGCCCAGGCTGGAGGGCAGTGGCCGCTTCCGGCCACCGCAGCCTCGACTTGCTGGGCTCCGGCGATCCTTCCGC
>NW_007249757.1:0-3809 GCF_000164805.1 Carlito syrichta | reverse complement strand
TCGCTGCCCAGGCGGGTCTCGAACCTGCGGGTTCAGGCAATCCACTCACCTCAGCCTCCCAAAGGCGCGGGATTGCAGGCAGAGCCACCGAGCCCGGCTACAATTTTTTTTTTAAGAGATGAGTTTTTGCTTTGTTGCCTAGGCTGGCCTCATTCCTGGGCTCAAGTAATCCTCCTGCCTTGGCCTCACCAAGTACTGGATTACAAGTGTAAACCACTGGGCCTGGCCAAAATATGTGAACATTTATGTGCTTATTTGCTCAGTGGCAGTCCGAAAACCCAGGTGGACAAGACCATATCTGGTCTTGCTCTCAGTAAATAGCTGCCAAAAATTATAGACCTTGTCAAGTGTAACTCAATCTATCTGGAAAAAAAATTTTAAATGGACCGAGAAAAGGAATATACAGGAGGAAAAGACACCTTAATGAGTTCCCTTTTGGACATGGTGAATTTGAAATGACCAAGCAAAAATCCAAGTGGAGATAACCAGGACCAGGCATGTTGGCTCATGCCTGTAACCCCAGCATTTTGGGAGTCCGAGGCAGGAGGATTGCTTGAGGCCAGAAATTCGAGACCAGCCTAGGCAAACACAGCGAGACCTTGTCTCTACCAAAAAATTCTAAACATAAGCTGCCTGTAGTGATGCACACCCGTAGTCCCAATTACTTGGGAGGTTGAGGTGGAAGGATTGCCTGAGCCCTGGAGGTCGAGGCTGCCGGCGAGCCATGATGACGCCACGGCGTTCCAGCCTGGGCAACGGAGTGAGACTCTGACTCCAAAATAAATAAATACATAAAACCAGGAGGCAGCTGGAAATGAGTCTGAAACTCAGGGGAGCGATTAGGTTTAGAGATAAAAGAAAATTGAGTTAACCCGCACTTAATAAAAGCAGGAAAGGAAGAATCTCATCACGTAGACCCCAATGAAGTTCAGCATTTAATGGGATTTACTTCCTTCTACTTCTAAGTCAATTACTTCTTACCTTCTCCAAGTACACTGTCACGGTCCCCTGGGCTGCTCACAGAACTGGCATATGACACGGCCCCAGGGGACACATTTCTATGTTGTGCGGCAGGGAGGGCCTGCCTCTGCCTTCGTGTCCTTTCCAAGGTGACATCATGTGCCTATAATAGCTTTCTCCCCACTGGCCAACTCAGCTCTCCTGGTTGTTTAAACAGCCTGTGAATTCACAGAAATCCTCATCCATGAAGTCCTCCTGCCTTGGGCAACAGAATAGCAACTCACGGGAGCATCCTGACCTGGGACAGCAAATTACCATTCAGTCTGATCAAAATGTGGAAATCTTCCCCTTTCCCTGTTCTTTTTTTTTTTTTTTTAAGTTTGAGTCTCACTCAGTTGCCCAGGCTGGAGTGCAGTGGCACGCTCATGACCACTGCAGCCTCAGCCTGCAGGGCTCAGGTGATCCTTCCGCCTCAGCCTTCCAAGTAGCTGGAACTACAGGCATGTGCCACCACACCCAGCTAATTTCCTGATTGATTGTAGCGATGAGGTCTCATCAAGGTGCCCAGGCTGGTCTCAAACCCGTAGGCTCAGGCAATCCTCTCACCTAGGCCTCCCAAAGTTCTGGGATTATAGGTGTGAGCCATCGCGACCAGCCCTCTGTTCTTTTTGTAATTAATCATCTCTGCTTGGTGTTTACCCTTAAGGTCAAATTAGGTCTGTCTTGAGGCAAACACCTTTTTGTCCCTTGCTATTTGGTTGATTGTGTCTGTCCTGTTGTTTGCGTTTGGCCACAGCAGCCATCTGCGTGTCCTGACCCGATATCTCCCCTGAAGACATCACACACTGTGCCAGGAAGAGCGATAGGACAGCCTGGATTTCCAGCCCAGTTCTGCTGACAATATTCATCAGGTGACATGTAGGACTATGCATTTGGCTCGGAAAATGTTGTTTAGGCAGGAACATTTGGCAGATTGCCTGGTATTTACAATTAGGCACTTAATACCGGCTTGTTAGAAATAACAACAACAAGCGGGGTGCAGTGGCCCATGTCTGTAATCCCAGCACTTTGGGAAGTGGAGGTGAGAGGATTGCCTGAGCCCAGAGGTTTGAGACCAGCCTGGGCAACTTGGCGAGATCTCGACTACAATAAATTAAAAAATTAGCCGGGTGTGGTGGTGTGTGCCTGTGGTTCCAGTTACTTGGAAGTCTTAGGTGGAAGGATCGCCTAAGCTCAGCAGTTCGAGGCTGCAGTGGCCGTGAGCATGCAACTGCACTCCAGCATGGGTGACAGAATAAGACTTTGACTCAAACACACACACACACACACACACACACACACACACACACACACACACACACCCCAAAAAGGAAACTTGAACTTCTAAAGTCTTAGCTTGATCTAAAGCCCTCAGGACTTCTTTAGATGGGATCATGTCTAAAGTCAACACTGCAAATATATGTGTAGTCTATGGGCCCATAGCATAACTTTCCAGTGATGGATCGATCAATTGGGAATACAGGTATCTGTAAACAGAGGAGCCTGATCGGCCGCGGCTTTTCCTCTATAAGCACAGAGACAGGCAGGCCGCAACCAGCACAGGGGCTGCCCAAAGTTGCCATCCAGGAGCGACCTCAGCTCCTCCTGCCTGTCCTTGCTGTCCACCCCGATCACACTGGCTTCTGTCCTCATGCTTGACATCTCATGGACAGTGGTAGTTGCCCCACCCCCAAGTTTCATGTTCCCAGGAAGATGGCGGCCAGGAGTAGGGGGACAAGGGACAAAATAAATTTCTTGTACCAAGCCTTTGTCGTTTTACCCAGGAGGCGAAGCCCTCCGCAGTGACTTTGTCCACTCATTGGCCATCTACACCTGCGAGGGGACAGAGAGATGGAGTTTGCAGCTTTACAGCTTCTGTGACAGAGCCGGGCAAAGGAGAGGGAGAAATGCAAACGTGACCTGCCAGTCGGGTACTTCAGATGTAACGATGAATCCAAACTTCATCACAACATTGGCATTTTCCCCCAAACCCTGTGAGCAACATGTAAGTTCATTTACTTCTGCAGATGTTGATTTCTTTCTTTTGTTTGAGTCGGAGTCTCACTCTGTCGCCCAGGCTTGAGCAGGCTTGAGCCCATGCTCACGACCACCACAGCCTCAGCCTTGCTAGGCTCAGCTGATCCTTCCACCTCAGCCTTCCAAGTGGCTGGAACTACAGGTGGGCACCACCACACCCGGCTAATTTTTTGATTTATTGTAGAGATGAGGTCTTGCCATGTTGCCTGGGCTGGTCTCAAACCCCTGGGCTCAGGCAATCCTCTTGCCTCGACCTCCCCAAGTGCTGGGATTACAGGCTGGAGCCACCACACCCAGCCTCTAAAAACAGTTTTAAAAACCCATAAATGGCAGTTGGCGTAAAGTCAGAGACTGGGATTTGTGTGGAAGCTTTTTCACTGGGAAGTGCTTTATCTCCATCTCGTGGCCACCCTTATCCTTGCAAGATCAGCAGGCGTCCTGCTGTCTTAGGATCTTAGGATCACGAGGGGTGCTTGTCAACAATCCAGTACCCAGCCTCGCCTGTCCCCCCAATCCCAATTCCACCAGAACGTTCTGGAACAGGACCCAGGGTGTTTTTTCTTTAAAGCTCTGTAGCCAGGCTGGGCACAGTGGCTCACACCTATAATCCCAGCAATTGGGGAGGCTGAGGTGAGAGGATTGCTTGAGCCCATGGGTTCGAGATCAGCCTGGGCAACTTGGCGAGACCTCATCTCTACAATAAAATCAAAAACTTAGCCGGGCGTGGTAGCATGCGCCTGTAGTTCCGGCTACTTGGAAGGCTGAGGCGGAAG
>NW_007249756.1:1322489-1377411 GCF_000164805.1 Carlito syrichta | reverse complement strand
CAGGCAATCCACTCACCTCAGCCTCCCAAAGGCGCGGGATTACAGGCTGAGCCACCGAGCCCGGCTTTACAATTTTACTACTAATGTTCTAATCTCTTTAATCCTTGTTCCCAGAGATTGGATTCTAAATCTTTATACAAAATTCTCAATATAATATAGTGAGGAGCTTTGTTCATAAAATAATGCTATCCTGGAAGTTGTCATCAAATTACTTAAACAATCTAGAAGAGAAAAAGAAAGGAAAATGATAAAAAGAGGAGGGAGAAAATTGTGAACAAAAGAATCTGAAATGCAAAAATAAAGAAACAAAATCTGGTAAGAGTGGGAAGGATGGAAAATAATAGAAAGGAAAAGTATAGTAACATGCAAAACAAATAAAACACTTTTTATGAGAAAAAGAATCAGGAAAAAAGAGGTGATGTGATATAAAAAGGAAACAAGTACTGGCGACTGAGTAAATAATGAAGGGAAATATTTAAGAGAAAAATCACAGCAGTGGATTATTGAGTAAGCTAGAGAGGAAGGAGAGCAAAGAGTGTATAGGAGGAGTAGAATAGGAGAGACAGAGGTTGGATTTCATGTTCAGTGATGTTATCATAGGACACTACACTAATTCATTCTTACAGCCTTTTATGCCTGAAAATCTGACCGGAAATTGAGGCTTAACTAAGTAATGCTATAGGAAATCAAGGTGCACAAAAGTCTAGCAGGAAGAAATGGCTCTGTTTAACTTTGGTGCTCTGTAGCGGTTAAACAAATTATCCTAGCTGTGTTCTTTTCCCCTTCATATGCTCTCTATTGCTGTCATTTGACAGCAACAACCATCTGTCCAGCACTTTAAGGTTTACAAGACACTTTCACATTCCTATCTTATTTGCACATCAAAATTCCCCCAGAAAGTTCTTATTATGTTTTATTACTTTAGCAGGAAAATCTGAGCCCCCAAAATGTTTGATTTGTCTAGCTGCTCAGTGGCAGGACTAAGACACAACATGGGATCTCCTGAATCCAACTCTAAGTCAACTGGTCTCACTCTGGACCACACTGAACTTCCAAAGACTAGGGTTGGGCTGGTGAGAATGGTGATGAGGGGGGCAATGGAGAACCAGTTATTGAAAAGCAACTAATTTGTCACATGTACCTTGGTAATTAAAGAAACCTCTGGCCTTTTTTTCATTGTTGGATGGAATGACTGTTCCAATGAAGAAGTTTGCAATAGCAATGAGAAGAATGACCAGAAGAATCACTTGAGCCTGGAATGGCAAAGTAAAAGGAGACCACATTAGATTTATTTAGCTTTTTACATATTATGAAAGTTATGATTATACATTGGAGAAAGACTCTATCTCATTATTTTAGTTCAGACTTTGCTACCCAGAGTAGGTAATAAATGCATCTCTATAGAATGGCATCTCAATGAGCCTTATTCTTCCTGGATGTAGACACTACATTTTCATTGGAAGCATGTGTTTGGACACTTGAAGGTGACATTTCAAGAACATTCCAAGTAGCAGGTGAGTAACTCCTACAGTAATGTAAATGGAGCTAAAAGTTTTAACACTGATAGATGAGTTTTTTTCCAGGGAGAGCACCTACAGTTTCTTGCTTTTCCCAGTGCTAACTGCAGAAGGAGTTTGAGCACACAGAATGATACGTAGAATACCTGTGATGCCCAGGGCACTTGATATCAGGCTGCCGCTGTGTGCTCAGTACAAGCAATCTGCAAGGTAGACTGGCCAGATGGTCTTCCAATATTTCAAGGCTTTTATGACTTGGTGTTATCATATGGTATTTCCTTTACCTGGGATATACTTCACTCTATTCTTTGCTTACAGTATTTTCTTCTTCTCGTCCTTTAAGTCTGTTATCTCCTCAGAGAGGCCTTTCTTGACCACTTAATCTAAATAATAACACCTATATGTTCACTGAGGACTTACAATAGAACAGGTGTAGTTTTAACTTCACCTGCATATGTTTATTTAGGTAGATAATACCACTAACAAGCTAACAACCCTATGATATAGGTAATATTATTATCACCAGTTTAAAGATAAAGAAACTGAGGCACAGAGAGTTTAAATAATTTACTGAAGGTCACAGAGATATAAACCAGATCTAAATCCAGGTACTCTGACTATAGAACTGGGGCTTTAAATACTAGCTTTGACAACCATTAAATTTCACTGCTCCCCTGGGAGTAAAGTAGTTTACAGTAGACTTCCCCTTGTTTTTGTTTTGTTTCTTTCTCAGTATTCTGTTTATTTTCTTTACAGCACTTTCTATAATTTATCATTTTAAATTTATTCATTCACTTGTTTATTACTCATATATCCACAGACCATATATTGAACTAGGGCAGGGATTGCCTGTTTTGGTCAAAACTGAACACCTAGTGCCAAGCAGAATGTTCATCACATGGTAGGCACTTAATACATTTTTGTTTAATGTGCAAATGCAAAATCTAAAAAACATCATGTAAGAATGTTTTCTACTGCCTTTTATAGATGGGAGTCTTTGAACATCTTTCCATTTCTTACAACCACTTGAGCTCTAGTTACTTCAACTCCAGGCGCGTAGGAACATTTTCAATTGTATCAATCACGGTAGATTCATAAAGGAGGCAAAAGGTATGCTTACCATTATTCAGAAATTTGCTATCTGTTTTATAACTAGTTAAACTCAGTTGTTTTGTGGTCCTGCAGCATATGATGCCCTCAAAGTTGCTGGTGAAGTACTAAGTTTCAGAAGAGAATGAATGCTTTTGCCTCTAGTACCTTCTCCCAATACACTTGTCATTTCTTTTGGGCTTTAACATCCACAGGCAGCTTAAAAGGCAATACCAGAGTTTGTGATTGAGAGACACAGGCTTCCAGAGTGCATCATTGCTGTGATCATAAGGGGCCTGTGCATGAAGATGGCAGCCACCTCGGTGGCTGTGTCGCTGTGATGACAGCACAAAGAAGGACAAAACACAGGATTGTCACGTGACTTGTGAGTTGAATCATGACTGTCTGGATTTTGTGCTTTGTGGTTTTGGTGTTCCACATAGCACTAACCTGATCCTTTCACCATAGTAAATAATAACAGCAATTCTTTCTGAGTTTGGGGTTCCTCCTATTCCTGAAATTTTTTTCAGGACCTGACCAGATGATGTTGATAATATCATTTTTGAGAAATTCACCTTTGCTTCCCATTCCATTCCAGCTACTGAAATTCCTAAAAGAATCACCACCGTGATAGAGCCTATAATCCGGATGTCATTGGTTGGATCCACCATCATTGAGTCGCTCTCCTGGGGGTGTGAAATATTAAATGGTTAGAGATACAGCTTTTTGCAAGTGTGTCTCACTGTAGCTTTTTTTTTTTTTAAGTCAGAGTCTCACTCTGTTGCCCAGGTTGGAATGCAGTGGCATGCTCATGGCCACCGCAGCCTCAACCTGTTGCACTCAGGCGATCCTTCCGCCTCAGCCTTCCAAGTAACTGCAACTACAGGTGCACGCCAACACACCTTGCTAATTTTTAAAAATTTATTTATGGTAGAGACGAGGTCTGGCCAGGTTGCCCAGGCTTGTGTCAAAACCCTGGACTCAGACAATCCTCTAGCTTCCACTTCCCAAAGTGCTGGGATTACAGGTGTGAGCCACTGCTCCTGGTGCTTATTATAGCATTTAACAGTAAAAAGAAATATTGTGTACTAACACCTGGGGCCATTTAGGATAATAGCAAATTGAAACATTCAAAATTTGAGAAGTTAAAGAACCTAGCGTTAATTTTTTTTTCTGTGGAAATAGACCTTTGATAGCTAAGGTTAGGAGTTAGAAGTTTTAGAGATTCTTTCTAGTCATAGTTTTGGAAGCTATTGTAGCACTCAGTAAAAGTGTGTGTACATATACAAGTTTTGTTTTGCTTCAGAAGAATGAGCACTCACTTTTGCATATTAGAGGAAATCTAGAAAAATAAAAATGGTTTTACAATGTGAATGCTGGAAATTAAGTGCTATTCAATTTAAGAACAGACCACAAAAACCTGATAATACAGCTCTTGAAGATAATATAAATTTATAACTTATAAGCTTATTTATTTATCTAATTTTAAAATAGTTGCACTTTTACCAATTGAATTCAGTGAATACCTTCACTAGCATGAAGAAAGGACTAGAAGTTAGTTGGTATACCAGTTAGTTAATGTGCTTGAGCATGCACCACCCTAGACTGGCCACCTACCTAGAAAATGCCTAGTTTTCTGCAGTGAGTTATTTTAATGTTTAAACTTTCTTTCCCTTTGGAGCTCTATAACCATAATCATAGTATTGCTTCTGATAGTAATATCCATTATTTTACACACTATTTCACTTGATCTATACCACACTTCTGTGAAATACATTTAACAGAATTATAACCCATATTATAGATTTGGAAAACAAGGTTCAGATGAATCAAGGAGCTGATGCAATGTCTCTCAGCTGGCAAATGTGAGCGCCTGGACTTCAAGCCAAATCTTCTGATGCCAAGCCCAGGCTCCTTCCACTATATCCAACTTTTTTCCTTTCATCTGGCTATACTAATAGCCCCTAGTGCCCTGGAAAAGCAAACTAATGGAATTATCTTGCTTGGCTAAAGAAAAGAAAAGCTTTTAATTACCTTAAGAAGATCTACCACAGTCTCAGCAAATCCCACCACATACATAGCAACAGCCACTGCATTGGCAAAAGCAAAGATCAAGCCTATTGACCCACCGAACTCGGGGCCTAAACTTCTGGAAATGAGGTAGTAGGCCCCACCTGAAACAAGAAATGAACACACTTTACATGGAGGAACTGCTTGTTTATAAGACCAGATAATTTTGAACATCTGAGAGCATTTGAAATGTGAATTAATCTAATAAAAATATGATAACATTCTAATAATTTTAGGAATTTTGTATCACCCTAATGAAAAATAGCCCTTCTTGGTACTCTGTACATCATCTATAATAGCAGTATCCTAACCATAAAATCCAATTGATTAAAACCTAAATGTAAAAGATAAGCTACAAATGAAAACACAGCAAACTTTACACAAAAATTATTTGTATTTAAGCAATATTGAAATGTTCAATGAATAATGCAACTGAAGTAAAATTTTCTATCAAAAAGTTTTCAGGAGTAGGAAAGCCTGGATAGAAAATGAAGTGGGTGAAGTTTATCTTCTAACTTCCTTTCTGTTGCATATACAATTTTATATATTTATATTTCATACCTTTTACATAGATACACTTTCCTGGTACATATTCACTGCATAAAATATGTGTCTAGTGCTAGGTACTATCCATTCCATAAGTGAGGCTTGGTTTTCTATGGTTTTAGTTCAAGAAGGCATGATTATTACCAAGTAGTCATATATGCATAGGGGTAGCAAGTGGAAGAAAAGTAGGGAGGGCCTTGGAACAATTCCTTCTCTCTTGGACATTGAAAAAATAGTTCTAGACAAGGCTGTGTACATCTGTGCATATGAAAGACTGAACTAGATTGGCCAATGGCCTAGGAAGTCCCTAGAGCAGGTTACTGAAAGTAGATAGGACTAGATGTTAAGAGGCCTGATTATCACAGACCACAGTAAATTAGTGACTCCTAATACTGAGGTGGTTTTGGAGGCAGAGGGATTTGGCATGAGAATGACATTAAATGAGACACCTAAAAACAAAACAAAATGACTTTTTGCTGATTAAAATTTTTCTTTCACTATAGAAACTCTTTTAGCTTCATGAATCACTGAGGTGGTTTTGGAGGCAGAGGGATTTGGCATGAGAATGACATTAAATGAGACATCTAAAAACAAAACAAAATGACTTTTTGCTGATTAAAATTTTTCTTTCACTATAGAAACTCTTTTAGCTTCATGAATCAAAGTCCTCTCTAAAAGTGCAACATATTCTCTAGGTGGAGCAAATCCCCATTATTTCCTTTACACAGATTACATTCAACAGCTTTGCTAGCCAGGGACCTAGGTAGGGTTGATCAAAATGAGGGACAGGCAGGGTTGGTCAAAATGAGAGACAGGCGTGAAAGTGTGTTATGTGTCAGATAGTGTTTTAGAAGGCCCTGAGTGGGGAGATCTGATGAGGGACCTAAGTAGAGAACCAGAGAAAGCAAAAGGGAAGGGTAGGGGGACGAAGGGAAATGAGAAGAGCAATAAACTTCATCCCATTTATTTTCTGCATAGGCCTACATGCTCCTAGATGATTTGAAAGTAATTCCTTATTTTTTTCTTTCCTTTTGATGATATTCCCTTGCCTATTGGCCACTGGGAACATAATGTTTGGGCTGAATCCTGAGTCCCAGGTGCAGGAGTGGTTTACTGAGTAGGAATCGTCAGCATTATGGACTGGGGCACTGCAGAAGACCCATGCTGAGGATACTTGGGAGAGAGCCAGAGAGGTTCATCCAATGTACAAAGGAACCATATATTTTACTGTAATAGTCCATGACTTCTTACTAGACACATAGTTACTCTCCACTTTATAAACATGTTTCATCACAAGAAATAGGTGAAATAAATATTTCCTGGAGATATTCTAACTTTATAGAAATATTTTTGAGAAAAAAATTTGCCTTGATCTTTAAATTTTGGGTTACTTTGTTTCATTTTTTAAAAGATGTTGGAGACTAATTAGCAAATTCAAATTTCACTTCCGATATTAAATCAGCTTCAGAAATGATTAGTCACCAAACCTGTAGTCATAAGTAAATTAATGGACTTACCTCCTCTTACTACTCCATTTGTACAAATAGCAGACATAGAAATACCTGTGAGTGTCGTCACTACCACACTCAGGCCAATGATGATGACTCCAAGACCTGCAAAATCCCCCAAGAAAAGTGTTTGGCTCCAGTACTGAAAGAGGTCACCAGTACTTCAGAAGTCAGTGGTCTGAATCTTGCCACAGAAGGATCAATCTTCCTATGAAGACCTGAAATGTTCTAAAAGATCTCTTTCCACAAGGGCGTAGGAAATACCTGAAATGTACTAAACTTTAAAACTGAAGCCATATGCAGGAGTTGTTTTCCAAGAAACATCAGCAAGAGATATGCAGACTGGCCTGAAAAATAAAATGTTTAACCAAGAAATGTGCACTTCTGTAAGGCATGACCTGCAATGTGCCAGAGAGAACCGTTAGAAAAGAAATCAATGTAGACCTGGACTATACTCACCGCACCTTACATTTTCTTCTTCATCTGGCTCCTCCAAAAGGCTAGCCAGTCTTTAAGAATATTTGGCTACTTCCTTGATCCCATCACAAAAGTATATAAAAATGTTTGCCTACCCGTAGCAAATGATGAGGGCATTAGATATCTTAAAGATTTTACCTCCACGGACAAACCCGTTAGTTGCTATTGCAGAAGTTGACAACCCAGTAATAGAAGTTACCATGGTGGAAAGAAGAATTATGAGAACTCCAAGACCTGTTAGCAATGAAAGATAAAAGATAATACATTTTACTTTTTTTCCTTGGATTCCCTATCGCTGCAAACTATACTGCCTTTAAGTTTTCGGGTCCATGCCTCAGATCCCAATGGAGTTTCTTTGTGCTAAGGAGAAACTGGTATGCTTGGCATAAAGATGAAGTCAGAGAACGGCTCATTTTGATGAAGGATGGTTTCCAAAAGTAAACACAATCTAAAATGTAGCCTTGAAAAGGAAAAGTTGACTTAATGCTGATGTCCTGGGAGAGGATATACCTTGGCTGTGAAAAGAGAAAACATGACATTTAACCTTCTTTCTTGCTTGAAAGGAACCTGAATGAGAAAGTTGGGGGTTTGACAAAGGTTAACCTTTCCCATTTTTCTTGCATCCTTTTGCCTGGGGGAGGAAGAGTAAAAATAAACCAACTTGCATTACCTTTGAAAACACTCCAGAAAGGTCAGTGGTGAACTAATAGAGCCTGTGTTGCCTTTACCTTACAAATGATCGTACAGGTCACAAGTTTAATTACCTCCTCTGACATATCCATTTGTGACAATAGCAGAGGTGGATAAACCAGTGATACCAGTCACTGTCACGGCTAAGCCGATGATAATCACACCAAGACCTCAGTTGAGAGAGGAAAAATAAAGGCATTAAATGGTGGAACAATCCATTTGATTATTTACATAAAAGCAAGTAAGTTTAGGGTAATCACCAAAGTACCACATTTGAGTTTAACAAGTTGGCCAGAAAATCACCAGAGAATAAACGCTGAGCTTTGAATTTTTCTGCCTGTGGTAGCTCAAGTTCCAAGAACATCAAGGGCTAAAATGGGCAGTGCTAAGCTGTATACAACAGCACAGCTATGACTGATCATGACTTGATTTGAACCCCATTTAAAAAAATTTGAGACGAGGTCTCAGTATGTTGCCCAGGTTGTCCTTGAAGTCCTGGGCTCAAGTAATCCTCCCATTTCAGCCTCTTGAGTAGCTGGAACTACAGGCACACACCACCACACCTGGCAGAGCCCTATTTTTGATAAAGTTTTAAGCACCTATAAACATAATGACTTGTCTACAATTCCAAGCTGTCACTATAACTAGAGATTAAATGTTCAGCTTTCCAGGTAACTGTCATTTTATGGACATTTGGTCATGTAGAGCTGGAAAATTAAATACAGTATAGCAAATTATTCATCTGATAGATGGATAAAGTAGAAAGAATCGAATTAAACTACATTACTTTATTGGTTTTGTAACCTCTGGCATATTACTTATTTTCTAAATCAGTAATGGCAATGAAATTAAAAAGAATGCATGTGTAAGGTAGCTACTGTAGTGCATAGCACACAGTACAATCAGTGTTACTGCTTTATGAGCATATCCTCAATAGTCATAATAGCTATTTTTGTTTAAAAGCCTACTATAAATCCAGTTATGTGACAGACAGTGTGAAAGATGTAAGGAACACACAAAATGGAATTTAAAAAGTTACCTTCAAGAGTCTTATGGTTCAGAAGGTCAATGATTATAAGAAAAGGGAGAAAGTGATAGAGGCCAGAATTCAAGGAAGGCATGACTGCTTTCAGCATCAAGAAACACACAGCCAGGAGGATACTGAAGGGTTGCAGAATATTCCAGGAGATACCACTTGGGCAAAAGGATTATTTTGAGCTGAAGGTGATTGAAAAGAAGAAGATACATAAAAAGCTCTTGATCTCCTAAAAGCAGGACATAAATTTATAAATGTATCTCACCCTCTCTACCAGGAAGAACAGAAACTAATCACCAGAGACAACTTTAGACCCTTATCAGCCTGAAAAAGGCAACATAGGAATCTACACAAGTCTTACTGACTAGCCCTTATCATTTCTTAGTTTTCCAATTGATTTACCTTCCCACAACTTGCCACCCTGAGAGTGAAAAGTCATTTTCCATTGTCTTGTCACCTCTCTACAATTTTATTTTTTGTTAAGATGATATATAAGCCCATGTTCTAAACACACCTTTGAGTCACTCATCACTGAGTGTTTCCATGTTTATGCATCATGCTCATGTTAAGAAATTTTTTCTTGTTTTCTCTGTTGATCTGATTTTGCCAGTCTAAATTATAATGAACCTAAGGTGAGTAGAGGGTCAGAGTGTTTTCTCCCCTTTAATATGCTCTCCAAGGAAGGCTGACACAGAATTCAGGGGAAGGTTATGGGGTCCCAGCCAGTAAACTCACCCTGGCTCCACCCAGAATGCTCTGGTCTGGACTGTTTGGTATACTCCGCTACATAGAGTGAATATTTCATAGTTGTTGTTGGCAGGCTCTCTTGTCCCAGGGATGGTTAGAAGGGTAGTTGGCCAAGAGAGGATGCGATTTCTCTGGACATATTCCAAGAGAAGGGGAAGGGAAGGGAGGTTAAGGGCAACAATGCAAATCAGGTTCTAGAGTCTGGCTTCTTTGATGTTCCTGGCCATACACACCTCCAGCAGGAGTCTCTAGGCTACTTTCCAGGTTAAAGAGCAGTGGGAAGAAGCTAACTGTGGGCACAAGCTACAAACTGGGTGATATTGCTTTGGCACCTATAGACTCTCAAAAGCTAGTGACTGTAAGAAATAGTGTTGCACTAAATCTTTGTCAATTACAGGGATGCTGCGGTGAACATCACCTTTGTATCTCTATGTGGCTTCAGGTCCTTGTGCCAGTAAAGGTGACTTATTTGCACTTGTTTTGCTCTTGATGTTGTTTTCAGTAAGTTTGATATCAAATATTTACAATATTACAGAACCATATATTTGCATTTCATGACATTAAGCCTACTCTGGCTTTATTATTTTCCCACTGTTATATTCCCTTTACCTCTTTACTTTCTCAACAATTTTTTATTAATCCTTTCATATTGTAAATATCTCTGTAAACCACTGAAATATTGGGACCAAGTTTTAACAGCGAGAGATGGGCTTCTCACTCATAATCAAACAAAATCCTAGGGTAGGGTAGATGCCAGCTTGGAGAACATTTAGTTCATTGTTTTCTGAAAGTATAGTCCTTGAACTACTTGCTTTAGGAAATGCCTGAGGTGTTTATTAAAAATTCCCAGATCTATTGAGTTGGGATCTTTAAAAGTGGATCTCAGATTTCTGCAGTTTCCTAATCTAACTTCCCGGACAATTCTTATGTACCCTACAGTATGACTAAACTACCCTCAGCCTATCTCAACTTCTGTCTGACTATTCTTTAGTTTTATCTTCACATAATTGATTGGGAAAGAATTAACCTGCTCCCTAATTTTTAGAAGAAAAAGTAAAACTCACGGACTATAAGAGATTTACTTCAGGTCATACCTGCTTTTCACACACAATTTTCCTGCTTGCTGGTTAATTTTTTTGAAAACCATCTTACCCCAGACAAGGTCTCCAAGAAAGAGAAAATTCACTAGACAGCCTTACCAGCTCATTCTACCACTTGCTTTTGGGAATAAGAGAGCCCAAATTCATAGCCCCAGAATGGTTAGTTACCCAAGGAGCGACGGGAGCTACTGTTACTCCTGGCTCTAGATTCTTTCTGGGTTTATTCCCAGGTATTGGGCTTGAAAATATATTCTGATTTCTTCCCCAAACTACCCCTACTTCTCCAAGCAAGATGAAAATACTCGTATTTGTTTATTTTCTTTCCTAATAAAGGAAACCCAAATGGAACCCAGATGATGACGGAACTAATTTAACTTTAGGTTCACAGAAAAGGCCATTAAAACTGAGTAAGGTTGATACTAAGTCTCTACTACTCACTGAAGTCTCTTTTCTGATCATCAAAAAAGAAAAAACAAAAGACAAAAGAAAAACAAAAACCTCCATTCAAAGGAAAACCCATTGAATACTCATTAGGTAGAATTCTACTCTCTTCTAATATATAATTTTATTACTTAAATAAAAATATCCTTATTAAAACAACATTAATGTCTGATAGTGTAATAAACCATTTAGCAGAAGATGGGATTCTTTATATTTTACAATTTTGCAATGAACTTGCAACTGGGTAGACTGTGAAGAGTAATGTAAGATCTGATTAAAGTTCAGATTATTGCCCAAACATAAGGATGTTAAATAAGTTGCATTAAAAAGAATTACTCTTGCCTTTGGCTGTCTCACACCTCCAAACAAAGTAATGTTTCTTGATGATCTCAATAAGTTACTAAACTGCCCTTAAAAACCTAATTTTGCATGAAACCCTGGAGCAAAACCTTGGCAATATTAAGATGCAGATTTTCCATGGAACAGCATATACTTATTTTGGCCCCTGCGGCTGTGAGCATTCATTTGCTATGCATCATAAAACCGGCAAGCAGCCCTTTGTCAGGAACCCAGCAGATGCCAAACATGAAACTGGAAAAACTATGAGAACTGGCTCCAGTTTTTCAATTTACAGCTTAGCCTTTTCTTTTTCGAGTTAGTCTTCTGGTGATTCTGAATATGTTTTGAAGAGCAAAGGCAATAAATAATGACCAACTGCCTTTTAAATTGTGAATTGAGATACCTTCTGGAGTGGTGTCTGAAAGCCCGTTTGAACTTCTATGTTCTTGACACTAAATCTTCCCCCACAAGTAAATTCATCATGTATTTTCCATATATGAACATCATTAATTTTATTACATTAAATCAGAAACTTTGATAAAATTCAAATAGATTTTTCACATAAATTTTACTGATACACTCTCAACAAAAAGGACTTGCTAGAGGAAATAATATTTTCAGTTGGATATAAAACATCAAATAATCACTCTTAAAATAATATCATTGTCATTATTTTCCATCTAGAAAAAATAACATTAGTAATATACATTATCAAAGTCATTTCATCTATCATTTTAAGCTTACAGTAGACAATATTTTATTAGCTTTTTTGTTACTGCTTGTACCTGAAAGTAACACAGTTATTTTCTTTGGAAAATGTTCAACAATTCAGCATTTTTATTAGTCAAGTCACATTTTCACTAGTTTTCCCACAAGTTTTTTTTTTTTGTTCAGTGAAGTTTTGTCAATCATCATGAAAAGGGACACTCTGTGACAAATGAGAAGCAAATGCCCCCAAATATGAATGTTACCTAAAATGCATGTGCATTTATATACCTGTATACCTAAAACTCTTATCAAAAGATAGAAATATGTACTTGAGCATTCACTTATTTGGCAAGCTGGAAAATTCCAGTGTCACAGAGTTAATTCTTCACCTTTCCTCTCTGAAAAACCTTGTCAAAGAAGCAAAGAGAAAGGAGTCCAAGTGTCAATTATTTCTGTGACCTTCATTTCACATTCAGCATTAACTTGTGAAAACAAGTTGCTTATTGAGTTTGTAATTTCCATTGAAAATTATTGAAGAGCAGGGAAAAGTGCTTACCAATTCCAGCTTCTCCAACTATCCAGGAAAGGCGAATGAAGAGCATGACTCCCCAGATATTCAACATGCATCTTACCTGTGGATTGAAGGGATAGTGAAGGAGACATGAAAAGTGATAGTGGGGCAAAGCCCAGTTGGTGTCCGGGCTTGTTAACACTTAATGCACTAGAACGTTGAATGTATAGTTGTCGTTTGTAAATAGAGGAGCTTTCTCACCAGCACACCTTTCACCCATCCGAACTTCACAACACCAGCTTGATCTTCTTTCTTGTTTTCAGCTTGTTCATCTCCAGGCATACCATCACCATTGGCAACCCCGTCAGCTGAACCTGGGGCCACTGCCACATTCTGTATTTTATAGACAGCAAAAATACAGTAGTCAGTCAACAAACAAATGGTTCTGTAAAACGTTCAAAAGGCCAATCAAAACAATTGACATAAAATGTTAGAAGACCAGAAAGAAAATAAAACATATTCTGGTCATTTTAGTAAAATATATTTGCCCTGGGAGGCTGATGGGCTCACTTTATGAGTGATTTTCAGGCATGGCTCAGACAACAGGGGTGCTGGAGGGAACCTGGAAAGTTCTTCCACAAGTGAGAATATTTCCTTTGGTGAAAGTGGTCAGATTTAGATCAATTTAAAACACAGAAGGAACAAAAAGAGAGAAGGGATGCAAGGAAGGAAAGCCAGCCAGAGTGAATGAGGGTCTTTAGCAGTTCGGACCAGAAAGGCAACATTCTTCAGATATACAGTGTATCTGAGCTTCTTTCTATTAGCCTTTCTGTGCTTATTATTTATGTTTGTGGCCCCTCTTTTTTTAGAGGACTACCGTTAAACAATTTTAAAGGTTTAATAATGATGACAAAACTTCTCTGTATTTGCCTTAGAGGATCTTTAAGAGGATCCACTGAAAGAACACACAGACTTTTTTTCTGAAAATATAAAAAAGTAGTCTACAAAACTTTAAATGTACTGGATGACTACAAGAAAGCTATTCCTGTAAGGGAAGTTTTTTTTCAGATTCTACATGCCCTTTTCCTGAAAGTTGTTGAATATGCTAGTTTTATATAGAAGGTGATAAGTCTCATAGCCGAGTACTAGAAAGAATAGTTAGTAGAAATAAGAAGTAAATAGTATAAGTAAGGGTTTAAACTCTTTCATAGTTTTTCCCCCCTGTGACTTAATTTTGAAAAAGACCCTCTTTAGTAGGATAGTCTTGGAGTTCAATGGGGTTTGGGGGGAGGGGCAAAACAGCTCTGAGCTCTGTTTCTTTCAAGTTGACTACCTCTCAACCACTGTTTTCTTTTAAACAAGGCATAAATAATTTCAGATAATTTAGCTTATCTGGTACTTACCTGACTCTTTGGGTAAACTACACCACTTTGAGTTCTGGTAAAAGTTTTCTTTCCTAGGAGGAGTTTTGGAACCATTGGAGAAGTTTCTTGGATTCAGCACTTAATTACCACTATTATAGAATGACAGCATTTTAAGACATCTAAATTGGTTTCAGCCTAGGATATGTTTTGATAGCACCAGAAGTCTTGGACAAGACACTTTTTTCCCCTCTAAGATGGGACTAATATGAAAGAATGATTCATATTTATTATAATGGTTTCATTTTAGCATGATTAACACTCTTGCCCTTGCCATACTCTTGCTTCTTTGGGCTATAGTGTGCCATTAGCATACCTTCCTACTGTTCACTAACCCTAATTTGGGCTATTTACTCCAAGTGACTTCAATTTTCTTCTTCTTCCAGCTTGTTGTTCTCCTTCTCTATGCAAGGATTTTTCCCTAACTTTACTTTCCTGTGAGACTTCGTTCATGATACTGGTGTGACACTTGAATAACTAATGTAGTGCAATGTGAAAGAGTCATTGTGTGACAACTGAATCGATGTTCTATTCAACACTTAATTACCGTGATTATAGAATGATTATTAGCATTCTATATTGTGGGTTACTTTTCCTCAGTAGCAACCAAGAACTTGCCACTTAACAGGCAATCAATAAACAATGCTGAATCCATAAGATGAATTTGAAATTCCCTGATCTCTACTACTTCTTATCCATTCTTGCCTCCTATTTCTTTTTTCCCTATGTGACAGTCCATTTCTTATTGTTTTCTCTATCCACGCCACATTTAAAAAGGGGAATGAATGGATTTAATCCCAAACCATATTATTTAATTATTTTCTGACAGTATTGGGAAAAAACTGAATGACATATTTGAAATTAATAGTTAAAATTTAGTTTTGAATTACCTGAGGAATACATTCATCTTAAGCATCCTCACTCCCTACTTGCACAAGTAATTGAAAGCTAACATCATATATTCATGCCATGGTAAGATATGGATAAGCAAAAGTTCAAAGAACTGGCAGAGCAGCAACTGATGATCTATGCCAGCTACAAATGCAAACCAGGCATGAAATTCAAAAATGTTTAGTAGCTATTTTTTTAATAGTACAAAGAAATTGTGACATAACCTGAGTTTAGATATGAACCCTTAAATTTAAAAAATAGATGTAATTTTGTAGACTATCATATTTCTAATATTTGCAATATAAGCATTAATTAGCAGTAGTTGCAGCCCCAACTTATAGGAAGAATTGAAACACAGAGTTTTAATAATGTACTTTACTAGTAGAATCTACATAAAATATTTTTATTTATACATACAATTAGTATAAAAATATTAGTGAAATATTTTACTTTCTTTTTTTATACTAAGTCTTTGAAATCCAGTGTATATTTTCCACTGACAGAACTTCTCAATTTGGACTAGCCACATTTCAAGTGGTCAATAGCCACATATTGTTGGTGGCTGCTGTACTGGACAGTATAGGTCTATACAATTCAGTCCATTTTAGATGGGTGAAACATTTGAAAGAATTTTACACACATAAGACAGCTAAATGGGGCAAGTATAACTTTCATTTTTATAACTGAAAGATATAGTCAATGAGAAAAAGGAATTGAGAAATGTGTTAAAATTCCATGAATATTGAAGAAATTATTTGGTCCATTTACTTGGCTTGATTTAACAAAAAAAAAATTTAATTGTCAATATTCTAGTTTTTCAAGAACTCATGGCCAGACTGTCAGCAGCTACTCATTCGGGAAGGGGAGAATTTACTTTGCCTAGATTAATTGGCAATCCCATGAGATATAGCCTTAGTCACTTGCCTTTTTAAAGATAGTCTTGGGGGGCTGGGCATGGTGGCTCAAGCCTGTAATCCCAGCACTTTGGGAGGACGAGGCAAGAGAATTGCCTGAGTCCAGGGGTTCAAGACCAGCCTGGGCAACTTGGTGAGACCTCATCTCTATGATAAATAAAAAATTAGCCAGGCGTAGTGGCACATTACTGTAGTGCCAGCTACTTGGAAGACTGAGACAGAAGGATCACCTGAGCCCAGCAGGTTGAGGCTGTGGTGGCTGTGAGTGGGCCACTGCACTCCTGCCTAGGCGACAGAATGAGCCTCTGACTCAAACAACAACACAAAAATAGTCTTGGGAATAAAACTTGTCTTTTCTGATGTAACCTGAATTTGAAGACTTGGTCTGGGAAATTGCTCTGCTATCTGATGAACTCTAATGGTGACTATGACCCTTAAATCTGATTTAATGAGAACATCAATGTATAAAGAAAAAAAATCTTATAAAGTAGGTTAGAGGATAAATAGGGTATTTTAAATTTCCCCTTCAATGAACATTTCTTCCTGGTGGATGCCCTTCCTGCTTACAGTTTAATGGTTCTTCAATTTATCATCAATAAGTCACAAAATGAGGCAAAAATAATATTCTATGAGAGAACAGCAGAGAGTTAGTAAAGCAATCATTTCCTAAATTATTAAAAAATATAGTCAGTGTAAGGTATTCAACTCTCCCTTAGGTAAATATATTCAACCTGCTAGAGTTTCAATGTTTTAAATACATTTATACTGCAGAGGAGGAAAAACTTCCCATGTATACTTCTTTTGTTGGATTTTCTGAAAATTTTATCTTGATGTAATTTACTCTTAAGGCAAAATCATTTTTCTATGTTTGCTGTCTTACTGCTCTGAGATAGCAAAGCAAACCTTGGTTTCACTCTTTAATAAATGCCTCCTTTGTAAGCCAGAACAGTGATTATAAACTCAACTTATTATCAAAGTACTGAGCATAACTTTGGGTGGAGGGTTTGTGGGGACTTGATGGCTATGAGCTACAGGCAGTGGCTTGAAGATCCTAGGCAGGTTCATGTTCTTGAGACCAAAGTCTCAAAGACTAAAAGTTTATGATTGTTGCCTGAAACCAGTATTTTCCTTCATACTTTGAATTAATTTGTCTGTTCACACTCCATTACCATAAATGATGACCCATAACCTTTTATAAATGCATTTTAAATTGTGTCGCTTTAGGGAGTGATTATTTATTTACCAATAGTTTACCTGTGCATTAACGATTCAAAAAAGGCAAAATAATGTATGTTTTTGAAAAGAGAGAAAGAAAGATTATTTGATAAAAGACTTTTTCTCTCCAATTTTGATAAATGAGTGAATCTTCAAACACATGCAGTTTAAGGGCCAAATCCTAATGGTTTCTTTCTGATGATGAAAGATTCAATTATTTTATTTAATATGTAATATTATTTTCCAGACCCTAGAAAAATAACAAATACCCTTCAAGTTAGCATCAAGGCAGAGGAAAATAAATGTATGTATTCTTTAAGTTCCAACTAGATAATCTTTGCTACTTATACATGCTTTCACATTTTGAGCCTTTAATCTCAAGGTGATTGAATTTTCAGACCATTGTTGATAAATAGTTGATAGATATTTAGGTCTAGATGATCCCCCCATCATTTTATTTTATTTTATTTTATTTTATTTTATTTTGAGTTGGAGTCTCACTCCGTCGCCCAGGGTGGAATGCAGTGTCATGCTCATGGCTACCGCAGCCTCGACCTGATGGGCTCAGGTGATCTTTCTGCCTCAGTCTTCCAAGTAACAGAACTATAGGCATGTGCTACCATGCCCACTAATTTTTTTATTTATTGTAGAGATGAGATCTCGCCAAGCTGCTCGGACTCTTCTCGAACCTGTGGGCTCATGCAATTCCCTCACCTCAGCCTCCCAAAGTGCTGGGATTGCAGGCTTGAACCACCGTGCCTGGCCCCCGCCCCATCATTTCAAACTTTCTTTTATAGTTAACATATTCAAACATATGCAAAAGTAGAAAGAATAATATGATAAATCTCATCTACTCGTCACTCAGGCCCAACAATTATCAATATATGGCCAATCTTATTCCGCCTAAGTGCCTCATACCCCTACCACTGAATTATTCAAAAACGAATCCCAATAAGAGTCAGATGATAACAAGGGTACCTGCACAATCAATGTGTGTATACCTAGCCCTGAATTCTACCCCACATCTTTAGAGTTAAAAAATTGACTTGTGTTTTTGATAATTTAGGTCAAAAGTTATCTATGTGCAATAAACTGGCATATAATAAAGAAAACTAAAAAGTTTCTAATATTTCCCAAGTATACCTTTAAGGGAACTCCCACTCTTTTCACCATCTATTATTTGAATTATTTGTAATGGGAAGTTAATTTTTGTATGTTTCTCCTCCACAGATTATTTATATAGTGTGAGCTCCCAGGGGAAATGGCCTTGAATACTAAGAAACTCTAACAAGTAACAGAAAGAATCCTTAACTGCAGCGTTTCACTTCAACAAATATTTTAGGGGTGGCTTCTGGTCACCACTGGCCATTTAAGCATTTATTGCTTCAATTTTAATGTCTATTTTATTTGGCTGTTTTTAGCTTAATGATTATTATTAATTTCACATATTCCCAATTGGAATGTTAAAGTTGCAAACTTGAACTTGGAAATACTTTAGAAAACATTATTTTCTAGAGAAAACATGCACATTTTTGTTCTTTTACAGAAGAAAAGCATATAATACATTGATTTTTATGGCTTAATGTTTGTTAACTACATGTCTTTTATTTCTATCCATAATAATATCATTTTACTTATAATAACATTCTAGAAGGGAGAAGTCAAATCTATTTTGCTCATTTTATACAGCAGCTCTTATAAATAAATGCTTAATAAAAGCATCTGATGATGACAATGGAAATGACTGAGACCTATACTTAGTTCTGTAGAACAAGCAATGTGAACTCTACACAGTCCCCAAAACAAGGAATACAAGGAAAGATATTGTGCTCAGACCATCTTGACTGAGGTGTGACTTTGTCTTTGGTGCCTAAGTTCTATCACTTTCTAAAGTTGTTAAATGAGTGCAGGGAAAGTGCCATGGGAGAGTAGACCGAGGATGGAAAATAGTGATAAAGAGCAAGGTCTCTGGAGCTATGTAGATGTGGGATCAACTTATTAGCCATGTGACCCTGGCTTCTTGACCTTGGAAGTTCTTTAGTTTGCAAGTCCTTATTTTCTCTTCTAAAAGATCACAGCATTTTATAAAACTTTCACCATCTGTAAAATAGCAATAATAATAGTACCTACCTTGAGGAGTTGTTGTGAGGATTGAGTAAACATTTTTTAGGTATGAGCACAACAATTAACACATTAAAATTTATCAGTAAAAAGCTGGTCATTATTATACTGTAGCCAATCTTAATGCTTTTATGTACAAATTATTTTTAGTATTTAAAGCCTAATGACCCAAATATGAAGTCATTCTATTGTTTTTGTTTTGGATCACTTCCTATACAGTTGGCTTCTTTAAGAATAATATTTCTATCTTAATTTTATAATATTTTATAATTTTCATAACAGTTTATTTCAATAGCATCAGAACACTTGGCTTTGATAAACAGGCTATATATTTTCCTGAATCTTTTATTAGTCTACCTTTGTGAAATGCTGAACAACAATGGTGGTTAGTAAGGCTGAAAAGAAGTCGCATTTTGGTTAGTTCTGTAGTTAAGAGGTGGGTTTGAGAAAACGGTCACAAGAATTAGGCTGAATACTGAAAGCTGCATTCTCATTACCAACTAAAGATACTAGATTAATCTTTGCCAGTTGTCAAATAATCATTATATATGTTTTGATATGGAAAACTCTTCAGGATATATTATTTGGTAAAAACAGCGGAGTTCCAGAACAATATGTAAAATATGTTCTGATACAATTGGAAAAAGAATGTAGATGGAAAGTTAGACAGATAAGAATATAGATCTTTATACCTATATGTGTATATTTATATAAGCCTAGAACATTTATGGAAGGATGTACAAGAAACTGTCAGTAATGATTGCCCTGGAGAGAATAACTGAAGATTCGTGTTAGATGAGAAACATTATATATATTATACACATGTATATTTTAACATAATATATAAAATATTTTTATACTAGACTTTTATAAAACATTTTTATACTAGATTTTTTATTTAAGAAGTAAAATATACTTATTAAATATTTTATTACTGTATATTTTACTTTTTAAATAAAAATCTAGTATAAAAATTACCATTATAATCAATAGCCATTTATTGAGTTCCTACCCATTGTAAGCTAAACTTTATATGCATATAAACTAATATTCACAAGCATCTTGCAAGATAAATAGAAATTATGTAGATTGTACAATATTGCAGAGCAAGTAAAGAGCAGTCTTTTCTCCTGCTTTTAATTAGTTTTCAGAAGTCCATAATTTATAGCCACCAGTATAGGCATTTAGCTCATTACCATGAAGAAAATAAAAAGGATTTCTTTGGTTGGGCATGGTGGCTTACACCTATAATCCCAGCACTTTGGGAGGCTGAGGTGAGAGGATTGCCTGAGCCCAGGGGTTTGAGACCAGCCTGGACAACTTGGTGAGACTTCATCTCTACAATAAATCAAGAAAAATTAGCTGGGCTTGGTGGCGCATGCCTATAGTTCTAGCTACTTGGAAGGCTGAGGCAGAAGGATGGCCTGAGTCCAGTAGGTCGAGGCTGTGGTGGCGTGTCACTGCACTTCAGCCTGGGCGACAGAGTAAGACTCCAACTCAAAAAAACAAAAAACAAAAAAACAAAAAAGCTCAATCACTGGAATTACAAATTCTGTCAATATCTATCATAACTAGAATTTCACTTACAGTAGAGACTTTTAAGTCTATTTTTCATTTTACCTAGTAGGACAATCTTGTCATGTAACTTTTTTTCTGCTGTGGAAATTATAACCAGGATTTGTATAAAATACAACTAGTTCTGCCATTCAGTATAAATGTGCCATTGCTTTTTGGCTTTTAAAAGCATTATGATCATGGGTGCAAAAATATTGTCTAGCTTGTACTATGTCAATTACTTCCTATTTTTAAATGATTTAAGTAGACTCTAATATTTACATTTTTGTGCACCAAATGTGTGAAGTACCTGCGTATAATTATGTAATGTTTGTTCTACTGATAATTTCTAGTTGTGATTTGAGGAACTACCATAAAAATGTTGAGGGTCACAAGGAAGTGGCAGCAGAGCTGCATTACATTGCAGATTTTCATCTCTTATCAGAGGGGGAAAAATACAAGAGGAATAGCTGAATCAAATTCACAGCAAGGAAGAAAGAGTAAATTGAAGGCCCAGACTGTTATATGTGGTAAGAGAGGCTGATCCATAAAACTTCAGCAATACTGACTGCAGGAATGTGCACATTATAGATTTCGTGACTGAATCTGAATTCTACTTCCAGTTTGGCTATATAGATATCTCTACATGATTTAATCAAGACGAAATACCCTAAATAAGTGAGGGACAGGTCTATAAAAAAGAATAATTTATTAGTAATTCAAAGTGACTATTCAGGGTATTGGGCTTAAACCTAATTTTTAATAACATTTTATATATTTAATATATTTATATTTTAACATATTTTAATTAATTTCATACATTTGCTATGCCTTTGTGTCTGGGGAAAGAATGCTTTAAGTCAAAGCTAAGTCCTTAGTCTTATTTTATCTCTTCAAAAGTAATATGATATCCCAAACAGCCATCAGATTTGTCAAATGCAACTATAACATTCCTACAGTGTGGTCATTTAGATGGCTTTCTAAACTACTGTTCCTTCAGAGTCTTTCTTTCTCTCTTTACTGAAAGATTTATATAATCCATGGCTTTAGAAATTATAAATAAGCTACTTTTCTCTCTCTAGAATGTCAGTCCCAAGGACAGTGTGAATTTATTTCATTTCCTTTTTAATGAAGTTAAAATTCTGTTTTCTTTTTCTTTCTTTCTTTCTCTCTTTTTAAATTTTTTTGTAAATTGGGGAAGTAGATGCTGCCTCATACTTCTAGCAGATTTGGGAAGCCTGGCTATATTGCCTAAATAATGAAAAGGTTAGCCACTTCTGTTGCTTTTGCACTTAAATTTAATTTAGTTATTTTTGTATGCTTAAGTGTGCCGAGAAGTCTTGGGCAAAGTTTGAAAAAGAAAGGGATAAAATGCTGAATCTTATAAATCTATGCTTTCTCTTTAAAGAATGTAAAAAATACCCATGCACACTAAAGGCTAGCACCCACAGTATTAACTACAGAGAACACAAGTGATTTTTTTTTAACAGTTGATATAGAGGCAGTAATATTGAGGTGGAACCAGCTTAATATTCAGTTTGGCATGTTTAACCAAGTGTGAATAGAGTAGACTATAATTGTAAACAAGATACGACATATTGCTAACTTTTAGAGTTAGTTCTTTAGTTCTCTATCCTAAGTCAGTAAACGTGTGTGAAACCCTTTTTGTGCATTTTCTGTGTATTGGGAACTAGAAACAGTTGTGTAAGTAAGATGGATGGTTGGGAACAGACTTCTTTCTTTGACTGTTTCACATTCATAATGTTATGAAAGAGGAGGAAATGACCTGAAGGAACAAATAAGGGAAGATACTTGCCTGTGTCCTTCAGGCTTACCTTGGCGAGTTGCTCGTGAATCTCAAGGAGGCTGGGTCGATTGACCTTGGGTCCACTGATGCTGCCGGTGTTGCGGTAGTACTCTATCTTGGGAACAGCATCCATGGTGTTGTGGCCAAAGGTTTGTAGGTAATATGTGTTTGTGTGAGAATCATAAGCATGAAAACTGGCATCTGTTTTAGCAGTTTCTCCATTTTGGAGGAAATTGTCGTAGCACTCCTGATTCCCAGGCCTAAAGCTGATTCTGAGTCTGTTATGGGCTTCATCCCCAAAAGAGGTTTCTTCGTAATGTGGTGGGTCAGAGTTATCATTCACAGTTGCACTGTTCTCATGGCTCTCATTTATGACATTAACTTGAAAACGATTGGGATTACTGGGCACTGAATCCAGAAATACACTGGAAGAGTTGTTCAGTGACATCTTCCAAAATGGATCTTTTGGGTTGAGATATCTATTTTATGATTGTTAAACAAATCTATATATTTCCTCCTCAAAATAAACACTAATGTGGTTACTTTAGGGAGCTCTTGGCTTTTGTTCTAGATGAGTTCAATAAATAGGTTCTTGATATATTGTCGCCTATGTAATCTTCAGAATATTCTTTAAAGCTGTCATTGAAAAAGAACATTAAACTTGTTTCAAGTAATACAAATACATTTGAGTAGGGGTGGGGCATGAGAGAATAGTTTTCTTTTACAAGACATACAATTTTAAATTCATTTCACTAAAAAGCACCTGTCCAGGGACTTTAATACCTGAGCAATTAAATCCTATAATAAATAACTGGAAACCTGTTTCAGCAAACAGAATTTCCAATAAAGTCATTAAAATGTCACCTGTGTTTGTAGTATTTGATTGGAGTCAGTGCACTTGAATTCAGTATGACTTTAGAAAAGATGTAACACGACCAACTGAGTACAGTGAGAACTGATGAGAATATCCTCAGCTTGAAACAGTTCACTGACAGTACTAAATGCTGAAGCTGCAAACTATCATATTTTCTGATTGATAGGAATGTACATTGATACATAAAATGAAAAAAATCTAAATCTTCTAAAAAATGCTCCTGTTAGTTTATAAAAATCTGTACATGTTCAAGTAATGTATTTGTTCTAGAGATATATTCCTACTTACGCAACAAGTGAAAATTACATTTTAGAATGTGAATTTAAAAAATACATCTCATCAAGATGATGTCTCTGTAAATTATTGGATCTTTTACTATCCTTCAAAATGTTTCATTTGTTCATACCTTTGTATGTATTGTAAATATTATTATGGAACTTTAAAAAATATGAGTGCTTGGAGTAAAGAAATAAGTCATATTCTTTAATAAAGTCTTATGCTATATTTAGGTAAAATAATCATTCTTTACTGACTCCTTTTAATGAAATGGCCTCAATAATTCAGAGGTTTATAATTGACTGTGAGATGATTAGGCTTTATAATAGTTTTCATAATTCCACAGTGTTGGACCACAATGTTGGCCCAACAATTTCTTTAGAATAATATTTTGTACTGATATCTTAAATTTTAGCTTTTCAAAGAAAATTCTAGAAAACTTACATAAATACAAAAAAACCCCACAAAACCTTGCCTCTCTCATGTACTTTATTAAAGATACTTGACAGAAAAAAGTTCTAACTTCAACTCTCAGATAATATTTCCTGGGGAATCTATAAGTGAAGCTGTCATCTTTTAGTTTTTACAAAACATCTCGTTTTTTTTTAGTAGACTTTGGCATTCTCACCTTTACTCCACTCCTCAGAATCTACTTTATGACATATTATTGAGTGCAATTTTTCCCCACCCAGAAATGTTTGACTTACCACCAAGGAGCCTTCTTCTAGGGATGTGTAACCTGCTTCTGCATTACCCAGGAATATATGGAGCACTTAGGTATCAGCCCAGAATCTTAGGTTTCTTTTTATTGGTTAGAATCTTTCTTGAAAGAGATGTCTGTGCAATGATTGGCCTGGATTAGAACTGTAAGCCCCACCTAGTTATTAGCCCTGAGGGGCCTTAAGTACCACATCAACTGGTAACTAGTAGTAAACCATTAATCCTTTTAGACACAAAGTAAAATCCAATTTCTTTAATTCTTAAGGAGAATTGGATTGCTTAACAGCAATCATCCAAAAAAATATGAGCAATTATCCAAAAAAAAAAAGAAAAGAAAATGAGTGTAATTTAGTCTTTTGGGTCTAGAAGAATGGAGTTCCATTGTCTTATTTCAGATGAGTTCTAGTGACCTCCTATTGTTTAGTATGTGTAACCAAAATATAGTTCTCCAGAGAAAATTTCTATATTGAACTAGAAAATGGTATCTGAAATGATTTTGTCGTGCATGTAGTAGATTTATCTTGATTTTTCTCTACACAAGGACTGAGCAGATTGAGAGTGGAATCAATGACTTATTGAAAATATTTCTAGCTGGGCTCAGTGGCTCAGCCTGTAATCCTGCGCCTTTGGGAGGCTGAGGTGAATGGATTGCCTGAACCCGCGGGTTCGAGATCCGCCTGGGCAGCGAGACCTCATCTCTACAATAAAAAAAAAAAAAAAAAAAAAAAATCAGCCAGGCATGGTAGCGCGTACCTGTAATTCCGGCTACTTGGAAGGCTGAGGCGGAAGGATCGCCGGAGCCCAGCAGGTCGAGGCTGCGGTGGCTGGGAGTGGCCACTGCACTCCAGTCTGGGCGACAGAGTGAGACTCCAACTCAAAAAAAAAAAGAAAAAGAAAAAAGAAAATATTTCTACCTACTAGAAAAACTTTTCAAGCAGGAATCAAGCTGTGGGTAAGTTTCCCAGTGACACTATTAAATAACCTTTTGGTTTTCAACTGAGAAAACATGTTTTTATCACACCCGGTTTTTCAGTTTAGTTGAGGAAAAGGTTTTTTAGGTTTTTTTTTTTTTCTCTTTCAAATCTATGAGTAGATGATTATTAATACAGCACCAACAATTCTGACCTACAGGTTCTGCAACTGATTTTCAATCAAGATGATTGAATGAGTCTGCCTTGTGTCTTATAAGAAACTATCTAAATGATTTTCAGTTGTCTGAGTAGCTCAGTTGTGGTGTAACATAGTGGTTAAGAGCAAGACTTTGGAGTCAGAGTGTTTGATTTGTATTCTGGCCCTGCCACTTCCTGTCTGTGTGAACTTAGCCAAGTTATCCAGTCTTTCTGTGCCTTAATTTTCTCATCTGTAAATGTGGATGTGAGTAATAATGGTAACTGCCATGTTGTAGAGTTATTGTAATGAATAGATGAGTTAATTTGTGTATAGGGTTTGGAAGAGCAACGGTTTGTACACAGTGCTTGCTTTTATCATTTTAGCAATATTTACAATTGGCTGGATAATTTTACTTAACCACATCAAAGATTCTGTGGATGGGTGGGGCACAACTCATCAACAAGGGTACCTTCATAATGAATATTTGCATACCTAACCACATCTTTAAAATAAATTAAAAAAAAGAAAGAAAAAGATTCTGTGGTGAATCAATAGAGATTGGGTTAGGTGTTATGCCTATTGAAATAAGGGGAAAGGTCAGTTAGTGAACTGATACAGGATTATAGAAAGGGGTCTGGAGATACCCAAGTAAAACACCTTAGATTCTCTTAGGTGAATGTCATATTAATTAGGCTAATACCATGAGGCAGTATTAGAACTAGAGACAGAATGACCAAGTATGCTTTTATAACTCATTCTGTTCTTAAACGCTCCCCAGTACAAGGCATTTATCTGTTCAACAAAGGTTTTTGACTTTCCATATTGAAGCTCTTTAGGCATAGAAATTAGTCACATTTTAAATTCAAGCGGGTGGGGCTGGTTGTTTGGATCAGGATTGGGGGTAGCTAGGATAGGGATGAGACCCCAAACATGTTCTATTCACAGGACCAGGACAGAAGCTGTGAACTGACATCTTCCAACCCTTCCAGGAGTCATCTATTTATTCTGCAATCTTTTTTTTTCTACCATAGGCTGTGAATGCCTCTGATATCACTCAATTTCCTTTTTCTTGGTGACTGACCGCCTGACTTCAGAGTAGTGTGAATTAGTTTTAGTCTTGGTCTTACATCAACTAGACATTTTCATTCTAAGCCTTTTATCTCTCACTGTGAAATGAAAGTCTTTGTTCTCTATTAAGGGAATCCAGACATTCTGGAGCAGATGGGAGATTGTTTGGGGGATATGGATGAAATTACATAATCCTTAAAGCCAACCTTGAAAGGTAAGCCTGATTTAGGCCTTTTAGACAAGGTAAGAAAGGTAACAGGAGCAAGCTTCTCTCTTTCCTCCTGTCCTCCTTGGCAGGGCTTATGGGAAGGGGAAGCTAGAGGCTAATTTGGCTATGACAGACGTCTATTCCTAGAAGAATTAGCATTTCATGAAATGTCCGTTTTGTATTCATATTGTAACCAGCCATTTATATTTTTTATACAGTTTCTAGTTCTGAAAATAGAGATGACCCTTCCCTCCTCCTTCTCCACCACCAATAAATCTAAGGCACACAACAGACCATGAATAAAAGCTATGGATGAAGATACTTTTGGTTAATAGGATTTCTCTTTAGTGGAATTGGAAATAATATTGTGGTAGAGTTGATGATATTTGAAAAATTTATAGGACAATGCTCATATTTCATAGAATTTTCTTACCTTTTAGTTTTAGAGGGTCTTTATTTGAAATACAGATCTGGCCCTGTTTTTTTCTAGTCACCAAAATGGAGGGTCTTGGTGGGTGTCTTCTTTGGGAGACAAATGAAATATCTGTTACTTGAACACACTTTATTTTTTTTTAATTTTTTTAATTTTAAAAATGTGGGGTACAATTCAGGGTTAGGTATATATATATTCATTATGCAGGTACCCTTGTTGATGAGGTGTGCCCCTCCTTCCCCTGTCAGTTTCCCTGAACTGCCAATCCATCCCCCCTGCCCTGGCAGTTTCCCACTACTGCCAATCTCTTTCTTATAGTATTATGATAATTGTTGAACATACTTTAAAAGCTGTGGTTACAAAAGAGATGCCCAGTCTTCTGGCATATACAACTTTCAGTGTGTTGAGGAGAGGCTGATGCAATGAGGTGTTCTTGGGCCAAGTTACTAACTGGATCTGAGATATTCCAGGTTTACTCTCTTATACCAACTGGGGTACAAAGAGTCTCCTTGAGTTGAGAATTTGGTCCAGAAGATTCATAGCTGATACAGAAGTGTTCAAAACCTATTACAAGATGGAAAGCATCGAGGAATCTCACTGAGACAGCTGATTTTGGAGTGCCATAGACCTGGGCAGTAACCATGTCTATAAGCTATGTAGAAGAAGTGTTAAGGACCACGTCTGGGATGTAAAACTACATTGTAGGTGTAAAACTACACAAATTTAATCCCTAACACAGCCACTTCCTGGCTTGGTGACTTTGGGAGTTTACTTAATCTCTCTCAGCTTCGGTTCTTCTGCAAAATTGAGATAAAACAGAAATAATAGTTCTAAACCCAAAGAATTGGTGAGTATCAAATAAATGGAAAGTACCTAACTTAGTGCTAACTCTCAGTAAATATTGGTCTTATTCCTTCTTGACATGCTTGGCAGTCATGTATTCTCAAGTGACATAAATATTTTTGTATTTATTTATCTCCAGCTATAGTCCTCCATTATGACTCAAAGAAAGTCAGAATATTGTAGTTGGAAATAATTTTAGAACAATATAATATTATCATTTCTTTTCTCAAATGGAGAGAATGAATAACTTACACTAAGCCACTGCTTCCTAGGGTTTGAGGAAGTGACCTTTCCTACTATTACTAATGAGGACAATAAATAATGGTAGAAAGGCATATTGAAACATTGTTTTATGGTTTGCAAGTTGCTTTCACATTCACTATATCTCATTGGTCCTCTCAATAGTCCCGAAGATATTCAGGGTGGGTTTCTTTATCCTTGTTTTACAGATGAAGAATATAGGTTACCTTTATGAATTCTTGGCTGAAACGCTAGAATTCAAATCTCTGAGTTTAGGTTTCTAATCTGAAAAACTTTTCATGGTATCTTCAATCCTCATTCATTTCAGATCTCTGAATTTCCAGGAACATTTGTAGCATTCATAGGGCACTAGAATTGAAAAGTACATTGAACATTCTCTGGTTAGTTCCCTCACTGAAATTCATAGACATTAGGTCACTTGCCCAAGGCTGCATAGTTCTAATGGTGGCAGAGCTGGGACTGCACTTGTTGTTTCTGAGAGAGTGCTCTTTCTAGGTCTTCATGGAAACTCTTTTAAAAATTCTCTTAATACAAGGTATTGGGAGAGAAAATATCAGTATGAGGCAGGTCTAATTTAGACCCCAAGCTATGCTATTATATTGCAAGAGATTCAGCAAGCAGAAGAACTAGGAGGGACAGGGCTTGGTGAGATTTGGAAAACTTTAAGGCCTGTTCCTTAAAGTTGTAGGACTTGGGTGTTATTTTCTTACATTTTTTTCATCTGTGAACTTTTTTTGACATATGGCTATTATTAGAAAAAATAAATTCTGTTTATTCTTTGGACTGAAAGTTCCCCATGTTTAAGAACTGATTTGCTAAAGCTACAGGGACCTGAGTCTGGAATGTGCAGAACACACCAGGGCTTTACAGAGGGAAGAAGGCAGGTTGCCTCTAATACAGTTTATTAGCACAAGAAGGAAAGCAGAAATTTAAGGTAGGTGGTTGAAATAAGAACAAAAGATGATATACATGGTTGGAGCAATCTTTATGCTCTATTCAATAAATGCCTCCATGTGGGAACAGAAGAAAGCAAGGTAATCCCAACCATAGTTTATCACTTACACAACATGGTAGATGAATTAATCATAGATGTTTATTAAATTCAGTGAATGAAATGAACCTCTCCCCTGAACACTCAAGGTAATTACAAATGCATGTGTCCCAATGGCATAACCATAAAAACCATAAAGCTGGAACTTTTATGCGAGTGCATATTCAAATGTCCCTTTATCAAACTCTTCAACTTCATCTTCCCATGTAGAAGAAGGCATGCTACTATATGGGTCTAGCAGGATTTTGAAGCATCTGATAATAAGAAGTCCCAAGAAGATACACAAAATTCCAACAAAAGCAAAACCAGTTTTTTGCTCCAGAGTCAATGAGAAAGCTGATACTTCGTTGACACTCATCTTAGCTGAAGAGTTGCCACAGTAGGTACTACTCATTATTCACTGGTACATTGTTGTGGCTCTTCACAATTCCTTCTGGAATCACCTCTTGGCCTAGGTACAAAATTGGACTCAGTTTAGTTTTACCTTTGTATGGTATTGGACAGGTAGTTGTTCTATAAAATCTGGCATTTAAAAAATCTTCTTAACACACGAGACATTTGAAAACATCATCAGATACAAATCAGAATCAAATTAGCATTGGAGATGCTACTTCTACTGTAGTAATTATAGAAATGGTTTTGTGGACACATAAAACTGTGCCTATGTACTCTATAAAATCAAGAATAAAGGTAAATATTTAAACAATTGAACCTAAAAGCTTTTAATTAATTGCCAGATAGTTAAATTATTGCTTCTTTGATCTGAATTGTTATCCAATTTTCACTTCATTTTTGCTTGTGTAGATAATACCATAAATAATCATAGCCAAGCTGTTTAAAGTCCATACTTTAAGGTCTCCAGTGCCATTTTGTCTGATACAGATCCCAATTATTTTAAACAGATGTAATGTCTTCTCTCTCTTTTACCTCTTTAGCTTTTATACTTAGGTGCTTGCATTTTCTTCTCCTCTACCACTTCATCCACTTAATGTCAATTTCTTAAAGGGAGAAATTATGTTTTAAAAATTATGTTAATACAAACAGTGCCCAACATAGCAAGTAACAAGCAGCAGTAGCTGTAGCAGTGACACGCTCATGGCCAACCCCATGGACCCGCTGGGCTCAGGCGATCCTTTCACCTCAGTCTTCCAAGTGACCGGAACTACAGACGCATGCTACCACACCCAGCTATTTTTTTTTTATATATATATTGTAGAGACAAGGTCTCACCAAGTTGCCCAGGCTTGTCTCAGACCCCTGGGCTCAGGCAATCCTCTTGCCTCGGCCTACCAAAGTGCTGGGATTATAGGTTTGAGTCACTGTGCCCAGTCCATAGCTTTTCATCCAATATGTCAGAATGGTAAACATTCTTTTTTATTGTTGCTTCCTCTGAAAATTTTAAAAAATTGTGTTTATTAAAATTACTGACCCTTAAGATTTTTTTTGAACCCAATTTTCAAAAGACAACTGAGACAAAAGAAGAAATGGAGGGTAAGGAATGGAGAAAAGAGAGTAATAAGAATCTGCCTTATAGCTTTCAAAATTATTCTGCAACTAATACATCAACTAATACCAATCAAGATTTTGTTTTATAATGGTATGAATTACAAAAGAGCTCTATCTTTAAACCTTAAGTAGTAGAAATATTCAATGCACTCTGGCTTATGCTAGTTTTTTTTTTGACTTTTTGTTTAATAAAAGGAAAAAAATTGTTCAAACACCTTTTACATTTCTTTCCACTAAGTCATTTTTTCTGTCCTAATGAATATTGGATGGTGAAAATACTGTGATTTTTTTTTTTTTTAATTTAGGAACACTTAGTGGCTTAGATTGAGTTCTTACACTATTTATCCTATAAAGGGCACAGGAGTCTAGACTGAATATCTGGTAACTTTGAGGTTTAACTGGAACTTTTTTACTGACTAAATATCTAATTTTTTTGCTTTTGTTAATTAAAGGTCATTTGTTAGGATTCATACACTCTCTGGCTCATTTGTTTAATAAATGGAGAAACTGAATAGCAGAATATTTCTACATAGAGATGCTGGACCAAGCATTTCTCATGTAAGACTGATTCAGTCACGCAACTTGTTCAAATTATCATTATTATTATTATTATTATTTTTGAGTTGGAGTCTCACTCTGTCACCCAGACTGTAGTGCAGTGCAGTGGCCGCTCCTGGCCACCGCAGCCTCGACCTGCTGGGCTCTGGCGATTCTTCCACCTCAGCCTTCCAAGTAGCCGGAATTACAGGTACGTGCTACCACGCCTGACTGATTTTTTTGATTTATTGCAGAGATGAGGTCTCACTGCCCAGGTGGGTCTTGAACCCACGGGCTCTGGCAATCCACTAACCTCAGCCTCCCAAAGGCACGGGATTACAGGCTGAGCCACCGAGCCCGGCTCATTATTATTTTTCACTAGAGCATAAACTTGCCAGGCTACAACATTTGATATTTTAGGGGCAATGTGAGTAAGAGGAGGCAATAGACCTAGTTTATTGGTAGACACTGTGGTTTGCCTAGAAGATTTCCTTCAATGAAGGACTTGTTGCCCAGCAGCAAGGAATGTGGCCAGCAAAACATCTTCAGCTGTCAGTTTCTTTCATTGATTGCTTCAATTGCAGAGAGCTGCTCACCCAAGGTCATAGCCCTTCCCAGGGAAGACCATATTTTATGGTTGACTGATGTGACAGTATAAAGGCTTGGCCATCTTAACTCAAAGGAGGACAACTCTGAAAAACTATCCTCCCTCCAGTGTTCATCTATGGCTGTCATTGGGTCCATATCACATATTAACTTCTGCCCACTCCTACTGAATTTCCCACTTTTCCACAGGTTTTGAGCCCAAGGACACTCCTTAGTAAATATTCAGTAAACTAATCTCTGCCTCAGGGTCTGGTTTCTCGGTAGCCCAACAATCAACATTACAAAAGTTAAAACACCTTGCAGTTGTAATGATCTGTTCATTTGTCAGCTAGTTCATTTTGCTATCATGTAGAAATAGCCTAAACTGATTGTAGTTAGGATGTTAACTACATTTATTTAGGGGTTTTAAAACTTTTAATGTAGACACAGCATCCTAGCTGACCATTGGAGGAGTTGTCTGTTGACTCTTAGCCAGTGGTTAATACACTAGACTCTTATTTTTCTTAAAACCTAGCCAACCAACAGAAAGAGGCATTTTCTAGAGGTGGCAATAAAATACTCATCTTATTTGCTACTATTAAATTAAAACAAGGTATCCCCCTGATTAGGCATACCAAGTCCCTTATAGTTTATATCATAATTTGTCTAACATATGCCAGATAATGTTTTGTTCTTACAGTCTTAGACAATAGGTGAATTAATGTTATTTATCACTTTTAAAGGAAAAACAATTACTTCTCAAGTAATGACCACAGTTCCCAGCACATTGTAGGTATTTAATAAATATTTGAATTGAATTAGCTAGTTATTTTGAAGAATATAATTTTTGATAAATGAACTTGTTTTGAAAAAAATCTGATTTTAAAGTATTCAGAAAGCATGAAAAAGCATTTAGTTTAAATGAAAAAGAAAATTTTTATTCTATTTCAAAAATTGACCTTGAAGATAAGTATCACAATTCAGCAGCTCATTCGGAGTTCAATGTTTGTGTTTTATCCTATGAAATTCATTTAGCATTCGCAGAAAAACTCATGACTTTTAGTATTCAAATATAGAGGAAATTAATTTTTTCTTTTGAGTTTCCCTTTGTTTCTAATGAAAGATATACAATCATGTTATTTTGGCATTAATTTGTGGCAGGAAGTATAGAATTAAATTTTGTATTCAGTTGCAATTACTTTGGTTAGCTTAAGATTTCTGGTATAATTACCCCTTCTCCTCTGTCCCTGCCCACACGACTTGGTAGTTACCCTTAGTTAAGAAGATATTGTAAGATACTTCAAAAACTTTTAAAAGCATGTAGGAGACCAGGTGTGGTAACTCAAGTCTATAATATCAGCTCTTTGGGAGGCCAAGGTGAGAGGATTGCCTGAGTCCAGGGGTTTGAGATCAACCTGGGCAAGTTGGTGAGACCTCGTCTCTACAATAAATTAAAAAAAAAAAATTTACCTGGTCATGGTGGTGTGTGCCTGTAGTTCCAGCTACTTGGAAGGCTGAGGCAGAAGGATCACCTGAGCCCAGCAGGTCAAGGCTGTAGTGGCCATGAGCTGCCACAGCCTGGGTGACAGAGTGAGACTCCAACTTCAATAAATCAAGAAATAATGTAAGAGTATAAACAATAAATGAATATACAGAGTCTCTGTTAATAAATAAATAGCCACCATTTTTTATATTACTTCATAAGGATGGGTGAATGGCTATTTCATGGCCTTAAACATAATTTATAACATTCTTATAAAGTCTCTCTATTATTGGTACAAATATAGAAGAAATGCAGTATAGCTAGGGTAAATGCTGAGAAGTAGCCAAAAACCTTAAGGATGCTGTCAGGAAGTCTAAAGAACTTATTGAGATTAAGGCAACATGAAGTAATATTTTACTTTATTAATTAAATAAATATATATTGAGTATCTGTTACATGTCAGTACTGTTCTTGGTGTTAGAATACAGCGGAGAACTATGTTATAATGTGCACCTGCCCTACTGAGGGTTACATCCCAGTGGAGAAGATAGATACAATTATTTTAAAATATCTATCTCTATATATTCATGCCTATATATTATGCCAAGTGGTAGTCATAGTCATAAATGCTATCAAAGAAAGCAAAGAAAGTTTAGAGAAAACAATGGATGGGGCACTCCCTTAAAGAGGTCATAAAAGACCTCCTTAGGGAGACAACATTTGTCAAGAAGTGAACCATGAAAATATTTGGAAAAATAGCATTGAATTTTGAGGAAACAGTCATCACAAAGGTATTCAGGAGGGCATTTGATAAACAATATGTTCAGATCAAGAAATTAACCAATCAATAATTAAACCCCTTATTTGTACAATATAGTTTAATGGTGTCAAATGACAAAGAAAAGACAGAACTACTTAATCTACTTCTGTATTTTTAACCAATGTAAAATGTTCTTTAGAAATGACAAAAAAACCAAACAAACAAAATAAGAAGGCAAAAATATAGTAGAATAATGTTTAGTACACTAAATTAGTTAAAACTCCCAGGATCAGATGATTTATAACTTGCAGATATGCTTTCGAGACCTTTGAGAAATTACTGATCATAAGAGAGATGTCACAGGTAAAGACATGGGCAAATGTCTCATTTTTCAAAAAGAGTAAGGAGGCATTGTGAAAATTATATATGTGCAACTTGGAATTAATCTTTGTTGTAAATCCATAATTAATTATGCAATTTGACATGATTTATAATTTTTCAACATTTAAGAAGTCACTAAAAGTTAACATGGGTTTAATAAGTTATGCCAAATTCACTTTCTTTTTGAAAGTTTATTACTAACATAGCGAAACAGGGAAATAGCATAGACATGGTTTAGTGATTTGGGTCATGCATTTAACAATCCCCCATGATATCTTTGTGCGGAAGAAGTGAGATTTGCCTGGATAATAGTATTTTTCTATCAATTTATAGCTCACTAAACAACCCTCGTAAATATTGAATTCTATAATTATGGAAATGGGTCTCCAGTGTGATATCACAAAATTTTGACGTTATCTCTATCCTTTTCAATGTTTTTGAACAGTGACTAGGTTGAACACATTGAAATGATGCACACTAATTTGACACAAAGCTTGGATGAAACTGTATGGTAGCGCTTGGTGTTAAGATTCAAAACCAATCTGATGTTTAGAATTCTGGGTTAAAACGAGTGACATACATTTAATAGAAACACTTTTAAAGTCCCATGTTTAAATAGGAGGGAGAGAGATGCACCAGCTCCAACTAGGGGAGACACGACTTGGCAGTTCATGTAAAATATATCTGCAAGCAGCAATTAATTAAAAGTAAGTGTGAGCAAAAAAAATGAGGTGGTTGTATGAAGAGCACATATTGCCTTAAAATGAATCTGGTACAAATGGTAGAAAGTAATAGCACTATTATTATGCATCAATCAGTCCACATATAAAGTAATATTATAAATATTCACTATACTTTCAAATGGAAATATTGAGTTGCTACTAAGTTCCAGTAGACGTAGACTCCTCTACTCAAAGAGATTCCAGCTGGTTAGGGAAAGGAGTCATACACAATTAAGAACAAAACAAAAGCAAGAAAAAAGAGAGAAAAAAAGCAAGAAAAAAGAGAAGAAACAAACTTGTATTTTAAATCTACTGTGTATCAAATACTTCCTTACATATTTTATTTAATCCCCACAATGCTCATATGGTGCTATTATTATTTTGAACATCTTGATGGAAAAAAGGAGACTGAAAAAGGAAAAACAATTGAGAGGAAATAGAGATTCTACCTATGTGAAGATCAGGAAAGTTTTTCTCATAAGAGATTATGTTTGAACTGAGTCTTGAAAGACAGAATTTAGATATGTGAAGGAGAAAAGAGCATCACAATAAATATAAAGGCAGAAAAGCATTGAATTTATTCAGAGGACAGTGAGGAATTTGTCCAAGTAAAGGGGAGTATGGAAAACAAACATTGGAAAGGTAGATTGGAGCCGAATTGTGAAAAATATTTTCTGCCAGGCTAAGAGTTAGAAATTTGTGTGCATAAAGCCTGAATGGCTTGGTGATGAGACTGAATTAGACAAAATTTTAGGGAACACTGGGAAATAAATAGTTCAGCTGAGACACCATGAGGGCCTGCACTAGGGAGCAGATGTGTGGAAGAGGGTGTGGGCTTAAAAGATATTTAGAAAAATAAGGAGAGGATTTGGTAACTGATGGAATGTAGTAGGCCATGAAGAGAGAGGTTTCAAATATGACTCTACTCTGTTAAGCTTGAGCAAGTGTAAAGATAGTGCTTTTATTAATCAAAATAAGACAAATAAGAGCAAAGTGTAGATTCAGAAGGTAAGTGAAAAGTTTAGTTGTGGAGTTGGCAAATAGTAGATGCTCAATAGACAGTTTAAAATAAATTAATTAATTTCATTCAGCATAAAATTTTTGATGGAAAGTATATTTTAAAGTTACTGCTATCAAATAAATTTTTTGTAGCATAATCTATCAGGATGGAGAGATCCTAGTACATAGAAGTATTTACAGATAAAAACTTAAGAGAAGCATTGGGCGCCACTTGCCGGAGACCAGCTCTAGCCGGGTTCAGGGTACCCCAAAGATAGAGACGGCGTCGGCGATTGGGGGGAAGAAGAGAGAAAGAGAGAGAGAGAGAAAGAAAGAGACTGGACTCCGGTCTAGTGCAGAAGTGATGTGTGTTATTGGGAATTACAAGGGGTCTTTTATACACAAAGTCAGATGTGGGAGGGGTATCCCCCACCCACCAGAAACCTCAATCCATGAAAACTTAATCAATGATTGCCTTTAAACCCTTTTCATATGATAATCTTAAAATCAAAGGATAACCTAATCCGTGATATATTCTATAAACCTTTTTCATCCTAAATTGATTGATTTATGCCAAGTTAAACAATTCTGTAGAAGCTTAAGTATTTACTTTGCAAATGAAAGTGGCCCATCCCAGAATGTTTGGAATGTGGCCCAGTCCAAAGTTCACAGTGGGCTACCTGCAAGTAACCCAGCCGCATTCTTTCAACAAAATGGCTGTCTTCTAAAACTATATTCTATAATTTACACCTTCAATAAATCCTAAGATCATGACCCAGAAGCCTGTGACCAATACTAAGCCTCTTAGATGTGACACGAGTTTGAATTATAAGTTGTGTGAAAGCCAAAACTGAAGTTTGTGGAAGAATGGGAGCAATGAGCTTCTAAAGTTAGCTTATGTTCATCCCAGTCTCAGAGTTTTTATGTTTTGAGCTCACAGGAGCTTAATCTGGTTAGTACTGAGTAGAAAGGGGGAGGAAATGGGGTCAAATAGCTCCCAAACGCATCCTAGTGGTCTCAGGGTCAACGGCCCTTCCTGATCCCTAACGCTCAGTGGGCCTCCATGGCTGGCTCCCAACAGATAAGAATTGTTGAGTTTTGCCTAGGGAAAGGAAGACCAAGGAAGACAACAGGTGGATCCAAATATCTGAAATTTTATCTTGTAGAAAGCCAGATAGACTTGTTCTAGATTGATCTGGAGAGCAAGTTTTTTGCAATTCCTTTAAGGTCTATTTGCTATTATGAGAAAAGATTGAAGATGGGAGAAACCTATCAGTGAGTTTCGGGGAATGCCTCTCCTACAGAAAGGATCTACTAATGGAATTATATAGAAAAGGTTATGAGTAAATCTGTAGTAGGGAGTTCACCTGCAATAAAGGAGACTTCTAAAAGAAGGCATTGGTAAACAGTGTTAAATTCTGCAGTAGTGATGGAAACTAAACAGTGAAAAACAAGGCCTTGGATTTGGCGTTTATAATTATTTCATCAATATACAAATTTAATTGACTGTCCAGGAGGGACTACTAAATTGAAGGAGATTTAGGAATGATGAGTAAAGAGTAAATGAAATTAAATGTTAAAGAAATTTGACAGAACATAAGTTTTGCTTACACAGAAGTTAAAGGTGGATGCAAAATGTTCAATCATTAGACTAAACATTTTCAATAGTAAGGACATAACTGAACATTAAGTTTTTACAGTTAGAGCAAGTAAATTCACCTGGGTTCAAAGAACTATGAAGTTTTCATTTTTTAACAAAAATTGGGTTGAGAAAGAAGAGACGTATTATATCTTAAAAAGGAAAACTTAGACTTTCATCTAAAAGTCTACTTTGTACTAAAGATGAAAACCAAATATAAGTCGAGGAGAACAACTGAAAAGGTAAGATTCAAAGACTGAAAAAAGACTGGCTATTGATGCAGACCATGTCTACGTAAGCAAATAAAATTAAAAAGTTAAGCAATTGCCTAACAATGTTCAGCAAATACAAGGTCTAGGTAACTTAAACCATACATGTAGCAACTGAAATATCTCAGGTCCAACATTTTCAGATAGTTGCCTAGACTGTCCATTTCACTTGCTCTGTGAGATGAACAACTTATCTCATTTTAATGCCAAGCCTAAAGTTTTTGAGGATGTACTCCAAAGAGTGCTGAACTTTTGCCTTTCTATTGATATAGAGCATAATATAGTATAAAAATATTGTTAGTAATAAAATATTGTTAAAGGCAAACGGAAGTCTCCAATTATAGCACTGCTGCCTGCATAAATAATAAGATACTCCAAATACTCAGCAATTATAGATAAAAGATGCATTTTCACTTTCTCTAACCACTGGAAGAGATGGAATATAAAAAAGAATCATTAGGCTCTGCACAAGGGATATCGTAATGCCTACCTCAGGAGGAAAACATCATCTTAATATCCTGTTTACTGGGAAATAGAAAATGAAAGAAATATGAGAAAATTTAGGTTTGAAGTTACAAAACCATAAATCAAAAAAACTCATATGAGAAAAAAAATGGTTATAACATCAATAAGCGTACCCACACTTTACCTGCATGATGACCATGTATGTACCTAACACACATTTGTACCCCACATTTTAAAAATAAAATAAAAAAGGAAAAAGGAAAAAAATAGTTAAGAAAAAAGTGAATTTTCAAAAAAATAAGGAATAGGATGTGAAACTGGGTAGTGGTAAAAGTTATTTAAAATATGCTATACCACAAAAAAATGGGTAAAGTCAACATTACACAATTTAAATATCAGGGTCAATATGTATTATGATTAAAATATTTAATTACCTTTGCATAATACTACTGCAGGCAATACTGCCTTATGCCATATTCACTGGAATAAGTGTTTAGGTACTTTAGAAATGAGCAACTAGGTTGAAAGTACATCATTTCTTTCAGGGCAATTGACAGGTACTGAGATTTCTAAGTCCTGATGAGTCACAGATTTGGGTCAAGGATATACCTGTAGATACCAAAAGGCCCATATCTCATAAAATTACCTCATAGTTTGCAAACAATAAATGAAAAAGTCTTCATGTGATCAGTCATTACATATAATACCACTATAAGTAGTTAAGCAAAGATAATATTTTTATATATATGTAACCTTTTGTATACATGAATATTGTATGTGATGCTTATTTCTTTTGTGAAATAAGTATACTGATTAGGATATACAAAATTGCACTTTTCAGGTCATTTAATTTGCATGCAGCAATGTACCATTGCAGAAGCTAATGCTAAAAAATGTGCATTCATCAAAGAGAGGACCTCCTGTGTTTTATTTTAATCAACAGGTTCCTCCCCTCCCCCCTCCCCCGTTTATTTATCTAGAAATGGCATTCCAAACGGCAAATGTAAAATAGTGGCTATAGAGTGGAATATGATGTTCTGGGTAAAAAAAAAAAAAAAAAAAAAAATAGTACTAGTCATTAGATATAATAATCTCCAGGTCTAGTGATATGACATTCAAAATTTTATGAAATGAGACATAAGGAAATCCCAAGCTTAAAAAAAGCCAAACAACAACAATAACGCTTCCTTACATACACATACACACCCCCCACAAAATATAAATGTTACTAAATCCTATGAAAAGCAAAGAGGGATAAAGGTATTATTGAAGGCACATCTGCTAATTAATCATTAGGAATAAAATGTGTTGGAATCAAAGGAAAACCTTAAATTACAAACCCAGATGTCTTCTTCATGGTGAAGTGCATAAATTTCAGGGCTTCCCAGAGATCCAAAACCTTCTGGGTTTGGGATTCTGCAAGAATCTACCCCCAAACCCTTAGATTTCAACCTCAAGAGAATTTCTCTCTTGACGGAATCTTTGGATGGCTCCTCAAGGACTCTGACAGTTATTCCCTTCCAAAACCCTGGGAAACCTGGTCCGAATATTCTTCAAATGTTTCACTAGAGAAACCTAGACCATCATTATCATTCTGCGTTGTTTGTCTACAGTTCTCTTTCTACATATTGAACCGAAGCATGGAAACTTCCTACAAAACATTATGGGAGAAGCATCAGCAATCTGTACACACACAACACATCTTATTTATTTATTTATTTCGGGCAGCAGCATCAGCAGCGGCAGAAGAATATTTGGGCTGCTCTTTCCCCTTCAGAATCCAAACTCATCAGACCTGCAGGCTTCCGCACCCCCCGCCCCACCTCCCGCTCCCTTGCTTCAGAAATACAAAAGAATGAGGGCATGCTTCTCATCTAGACCTGCATTTGGAACCCTGTCGGTTAATGCGGAGGGAAGGGGGAGAAAGTTACTTCGCAGGCAGCGATGTCTCACCTTCCATGCTTGTTGCCATGGAGATGAAATCCAGCGAGTAGACTTAAGTGTTGGCAGGTTTGTCTGTGTGCGCTGATCGGTTCAGCAACAATGTGAGAGGAGTGTTCTGGGAACCTGCGTGGAGTCACAGGACCTTGGGTAGCGCTTTCCTGGCCTACGTGTGTAAATGCTCGCGTCTGTCGGTGAGACAGAGAGGACGTGGGCGCCTGCCGAAGTACGGGTGCGCGCGCGTGTGTATTTGCAGGAAAATGTGCATGGATTTCTTCGGTGTGGCAGTGTGTAAATATTTTTTCGCGCGTGTGTATGTGAGAGCGTCTGACCATGTTTGTACGTGAGACTGGAAGGAGGTGGGAAATGAGGGGGGGAAGGGAATCCGCTACAGCAGCAACAGGCACTATCCTTCAATTTTGCTAAAAGAAAGAAAGAGGCACCCATTTTTGCTCGTATCACATCCTGCAGGTTAAAAGGAGTTCATCACCATATTTGTTTCCCCAGGCCATGGGTTTTTTTTTTTTTTTTTTTCATTTGCTGAAAATGTATTGCTGAAATCCATGTTTTCTTCTCTTTGCTGCATTCCTGGTTTTGCCGCGGGCATTTTCTAGGTGACAGCTGCCTCAGTCAAACAGTAGTCTCTAAATTCTTACGTGTTCAAGGGAAAGACAGGATGAAAGGTTTAACCGGGGCTGACTGCGTCATTCTGAGTTCTTTCCCCCCACTCGTTCCCTTTTCTCTTTCACACAAATCCAACTAAATCCCCTTCCGTTTCGAGTGTAGCCGACTAGGCGCTGTCCGTAGTGCTGAAACATTGCGTGGTGAGACCTCGTTCCCAAATATGAGCTAGAAGACAACAAAATAGTAGCGAGGAACGCTCTGATAAAGTTCTAGATAGCTGCCAAGCACACTTTCTACATAGTGTGCTTTAGATTCCAAATCTAAACCCATTGAAAACAAGCAAAACAACTAAACAACAACAATCTCCCTCCTAATCCCAATTTTAGGTGTTTTGTTGTCTCAACAAATTCATTTTATAAGGTTCCGAATTCTATCTGTGTTGTAATACTGTATCCAGAACCTACAAGTTGCAAGCACCTGTAATTCCCTACAAACTTAATTATTCATCATATGAACTGCTTTAGTGTTAGTGACTGGGGAAAATGTAGATACAGATTTGGGCCATTATTCATGTAAATAAAGCTGAAAACACATAATGTAAGTGTAACCACGTTCAATAATGAAGTGAAAAAATCTTTATGGTTATTTAGAGTATTTAACAATTTAGGAAATGTACTGGACTAACAAAAAATGAGCAAGTTACAACTGGGAGTTCATATGAGATCACATTCAAAAAGTTGTGTTTTTCTTTTTAAAACTAAATAAAACGACTTAAAATATAGGCAAACTAACTGCCCACCATGGAAGAGAGTGAAAGGCATCTTATTCTAGTGACATTTTCATAGCCATGGTTTTATTGACTCTTTTAAAGCTTGCTAAGGACCACATCCTTTATTAGAGCTCTGTGCTGAGACAGTGCTTTTTTGAAATTTAATGTGTACATGGATTCCCTAAAGGTCGTGATAAAATACAGATTCTTATTCAGTAGATGTGAGATTGGGTTTCAAATTCTGCATGTCTAACAATATCCTAGGTGATGCCCAGAGGTCGCTAGTCTTGGGACCACTTCAAGGAGCAAGGTGCTAGAGAAATGTATTCTGGCCATTCAGAATATATTGTGGTCACTCATAAAGTGTGGGAAAGGAGATATTCCATCTATTATTCTATGTATGTTTTTATATTGTTGCAAAAATAAATTATTCAATTAAGATCAGAGGTTAATCGTGTAAGCATTTTGTTTGCATAGTATTAAACAATTGTTTATAAATTTGATTCATTTGATTTTGAGTTTGACTTTGTCTGGATGCATGGTATGGTTTGCTCTACTCTGTGTTTCCATACTATGATCTTCAATCATTCATTCTCTTTTCAAGCCCAGCTCATGGGAGCAGAATGAAGTTACATGAGCCTGTATGAGCTCCATTCCAAGAATTGATTATGATAGTTGGGGACTTTGACTTGTTATTTTATGACTTATATGACTCCATGGTAAATGCCCAGTAAGGTGACCCTTAAAATCTAGATGTTCATCTTAGTTTGGAAAGTGGAATAAGGCTATTGTTTCACAGATTATTTGTATGAATGTTGATTTGTCATGTCATTGACATCATACACACATGCTTAGATTTTGAAGGCTGCTCTGGATTTTCTGATTTTTTAAAAAAATCCATACCTACATCACTTAATAACAGGGTATCAGGTTAATGCTTTTGAGTTGATGCTTCAAGAAAACTTTGACTATGAACTAGGTTCCTTGGTTGGTACATGACCCTGACCCTTTTCAAGCTACATGAAAGATGGTGATGCTCTCAAAAGTCTGCAAAAATGGCTAAATCAGGAAAGCATAATTGATTAAAATCCATTATGTTTCATTTCCTTTGCTAGATGTTGTGATACAAAGATAAATGAGATTTGATCTCTACCCTTGAGGAGATATACTGCAAAACAACATGGCAAGTTCTATGAAGTTCTGTGGAAGCACAAATGAATATGCTATTCATATTTTATTCTCCATTGCCATATAAAAGATGTAGATTGTGAAAAGGTAAAACACAGAATACTTACACTTCAGGTCTTTGCCAATATTTGCTGCTGTTTTTATCAAATTTGTGGAAAGATATGAAATATATGAATGCTCTTCTAAAGCACACATGGTTAATCTATACTTCTGGAGAGTCTATGACTTATTTTCAGAACAATCTAAATTATTAGAAAGGTAAATATGTTACATCATTGTTTAGACCTCCCCCAGACAGAATTGACTTTAATATGCTTTGTCATTATGTTCTTAGCTTATATACAAGTATTTTATATGAAACAACTCCCATCTTATACAACCTGCTCTATAGTTGATACAGGCATGTTACTAAAGTCTTAGTCAATACATAACTCACTATTTCTTTTATAAAGATGACTAAGGAATTTAGCTCCCATAGACATCCTACCAAAAAAAACTTCTTTCAATACCAATTTTATGAATTGAATTTCACATCTCTTCTCTTCACTTGAACCAACCCAGGGTAATTGGTTTGTTTTGTGCTATTCTTACATACAATGGAAATCATGTAACTGATTATATTTACTACTTATTTTAGTTACCATGGCTGTCAGAATGAAATTAACAGCTAAAAATTAATAAACATATAAGACATTAAGGTTTTTATATCTGTGTTTTTACTCTACCAACTAAACTGCAGTTTTGTTTTCTCACGTAATGGTATATTATTTTCTTTTAATTATCTGTGTTAATGTGTGACCTTATGCAAGTGTCCTAATAAAATCAGAAGTAGAGTAAATAAATAAGTAAATTTCTACACTTTTTGACCAAAATTTGTTGACTTTTGGGTCAATGTATATCATTGTTTTATAAATTTATTTTAAACAAGATACTAAAATATAGAAAAATGTGTTATCTAATTAACTATGAAGATAAAATATCTAAATTATAATGACTAAATATTGGAATGTTAAGATGGCAGGATAAATTTTCAATGCCTATAATTACAGATCAGCTTAATTTCAAATTACTTTGTTTCCTTGTTTCTCCTTTTATATTCTAAATAGTGTCTCTTATGTGACTAAACCTTTTTGTTATGTCAGAGACTGGAAATGTTAATTATCTATCTTGTTAGAAGACATGGTGACTACAGAAATTTAGAAAGCATGACAGCCCAACTCTAATGAATACAAGCTAGAATGAGTGTGTCACAAAGAAACTGAAAGCAAGAATTTCCTTTAACAAGTCAGCTCAAGAATTTTTACAGAAGAAAATTTTGCTCGCATGAATTCTTGCCACTCTGGCTCCAGTTGAATTCCTCTGTCAAGTTTTACAAAGTCGGATTACCTTTACCTCTTGAATTTGTGAGGTCAATCTGTTATTTTCAAAATTTCAGAGAAATTTACATCATATTTGGCTGAAGTTTGATCATTCTTCCTGAGCTAAAATATTCTAATGTGTTTGAGCCTTTTTGAGTACTGCTATTGATTCAAACATTAGCTACCATATCTTTCAAGTGAAATTTTAAAAATGTATTAAAGACAAATACAAATCGTTTTTGCTAATTTTAAAATTATTTAATTTTAAAGATTAATCTAATACTTATTGGTTTTGGATGATGTTAGATAATTCATGATATTCAAAAGTCAAATGTTTATTTAAAAAAATGAATTTCTATCAATTTTGAGTATCATTTTTATCTAACCATGATGATTTTCCCTACATAAGTGGTTTTAATCTTTTGGGGGGTATGTGTGTGTAGGGGGGTAAGAATGATTTTGAAATTTCAGTAAGAAATATATGACTTCTCCTAAAAAATGCATATAATAGATGTTTAGCTCACAGCTCAGGCATTCATAGACCCCTGGAAGTTTATTTCTATAATTCCAAGATAATCTAAGGAGCCTACTTAAAAACTTGTTGTGAATGAATGTTCCATGATCTCATTACCAGTTTTGCAACTAAGTGTTGAATGGTTTAAAGTCTTGTATTTTTCTTTTAAAACACTCTGTTAGCTTTATATTTTGTTTCCCTTGGAGTTCTTCCTCTAGGTCATTCTACCATCTGATATTGCAAGAGTAGTCAATGCTGAATGTGCTGAAATAGGATTAGAGAGTACAGTAATAGGATGATTAGATTTGATTCGAAAATAATTGTGGGGTTCTGTCAACAGTGAAGAAATTATCTGTGTGTGTGAACTCATAAGTGAATTGGGCATGATGACACTTTAGTGTAGTTAATGACCTATTGCTGGTCTATTTGATGAGTCCCATTGAAAATGGGATGCTATGTTTATTGGTAAACTTCTTCTGCAAAGAAAAATGCATTAAATGTTGCAGTTCAGGGCAATCTATTTAAATGAAGTTTCATTTAATTGACTTTAATTTTACTGTCCATAAGTCTTAAAATGTTTCATTCAAAGTATACTTCAATCCCTCTACTATATTTATTGTTGAATCTAATGAGTATGATAGGGTATCTTGGGCACAATCTTCATGAATGTGTGAGCCATAATATACAGGAATTACTAATAGTTCAAGTTATTTTGCTTGGCTAAAGAAACAAAGAAACAAGAACATTTTCTTCCCTACTACATGTATGCTTCTGTAATATGAATCAGTTAATGCATAATTGGCAAATAGGGATGTCAACAGAATGTGGAAATCAATTAATTTATACATAATTTTCCTCAATACATTAATGTTTTGACTACCAAGTAAAAACAATTAAATTCTAAGTCCACTAGCACCGTTGAAGACAGTAAGCTGTGGAGGAAAGAAGTTCTACAAAAAAATGCTCATTTATTCCCTTTTTCCTCTTGGCTCAATTTGACCACAGACTCAGACTTGAAAATGCATATTGCACAATTCTTCTTGATCTTTGTACATTTTCTCTTGTTTTCATTACTCAAACTTTCCCTGTAGTTGTGTTATTCATTCTTTTTTAACTAAAACAAATTTTTAAAGTTCTAAATATATTATAAAGTATATTTTAACTTGCATTTTAAACTGTGCCAGTATTTTCATTGGGTATGCAAATGTTTTTGGATTGTTGGTTGTGATGTTGGATATGTTTTACATTGGTTTTTCTGCACATGATTTTTCCCCTAAATCTTTCCAGCTATATTTTTAAATGGATAAACTTTATTTTTTAGGGCAATTTTAGGATTATAGAAAAGTAAAGAAGAGAGTACAGAAAGTTCTCCTGTTTCTTTTCTCCACAGTTTCACCTGTTATTAAGATCTTACATCAGTTGGCACATTTGTTATTAAACCAATATGGTTATATTATCATTAATTTAAGTTCATAGCTTACATTAGAACTCATTCCATGTGTTGGGCAGTTCTGTGGGTTTTGACAAATGTACAGTTTCATGTGTCCACTGTTATATTTTCATACAGAATAGTTACATCCCTAAATATTTTTATTCATCCTGTCCTCTTCCCCTCATATATCCCTGGAAACTATTGATATTTTTACTGTCTCTAGAGTTTTGTCTTTTGAATGTAGAGTCATACAGACTCCATTGCCTTTCAGATTGTCTTCTTTCATTTAACAATATGCATTTAAGCTTCCTCTATGACTTTTCACAGCTTGATAGCTCATTTCTTTTTATTGCTCAATAATATTCAGTTGTATCAATATATCACAGTTTATTTATCCATTCACCTATTGAAAGACATTTTGGTTGTTTCAAATTTTTGGCAATTGTGAATAGAGATGCTATAAACATTTGTGTGTATGCTTCTGTGTGGACACATATTTTCAATTCATCTTGGTAAATAATTAAGAGCATGGTTGCTGGATTGTATGGAAAGAGTATGTTTAGTTTTGTAGGAATTGCCATACTGTTTTCCAAAATGGCTGGACCATTTGTATTTCCACCAGCAATGAATGAGAGTTCCTGTTGCTCCACATCCTCATTAGCATTTGATGTTGTCAGTATTTTGAATTTAGTCATTCTAACAGGTATATAGTGGTTTTTCATTGTTTAATTTTCAATACCAAAGGACATATGTTGCTTTTGATCAATTCAAATGCCTATTTTCCATCTGAATATCTTCTTTGATTTGTATCTGTTTAGATCTTTCCACTTTTTAATTGGGATATTTGTGTTTTTTATTTGTTTATATTTGAGTCAGGGTCTCATTCTGTCACCCAGGCTGTAGTGCAGTAGCATGATCACGAAGATCATGGCTTTCAGAGTAGCCTTAACTTCCTAGGCTCAGGTGATCCTTCCCCCTCAGCATCCTGAGTAGCTGGGACTACAGGCATGTACTACCATGCCCAGCTGATTTTTTGATTTTTTTTTTTTTGTTGTAGAGATGAGGTTGCCCACACTAGTCTCCAACTCCTGGGTTCAAGTAATCCACCTGCCTCTGTCTTCTAAAGTGTTGGAATCACAGGCATGAGCCACCACACCTAGACTTGTGTTCTTATTGTTGAGTTACTTGTATATTTTGGATATAAGTCATTTAACAGATATATATTTTGTAAAGATTTTATACCAGTCTGTGGCTGTTTTTCCAGTTTTTTAAGTTGCCAATTATTTTTAGAGCATGATTTTATAGAACATGCACTTTCCCTCCCAGGAATCTATGCATTGTTAAAGAAGAAATACATACTTGATAGCAGATTTCTAAAACTAAGTTAGCCAAGTAAAACTTACACTTCTTATATTTTAAGCAAAGTTAAATTGAATGAATGTTTATCTAGTGAGATACAAAGTCACTTTAGGCAAGTATAGGAGACAATTAGAAAAGCCTAAGAAAGGGCCTTATCTTTCAATACTATCTAAAAGTCGGCTTAAATAACTTAAAGTTAGTGGCTATCATTTAAAAGAGTACTTAAAGATATGAAGATTTTAAAGGAGAAAATATAAATGTCATGTTTTAAGGACTGATTACTTTAAATACTTTTTATATAATATTCTATATTCACAGTAGTTCTTATGTGACTGTCTCCAGGACTTTAGATAATGCTCAAAGCAATAAACAGTTGGGAAGAAGGATTTGGAAATAAGGTTTGATTTTTTTCAGAAATGTTGCTGATACTCATTTCCAAAAATATTAGGAGTCAGATGCAGAAAATGAGTTTGAAGTACATGGACACATATGAAGGCCTACATTTGCTCTGTGACTCTGGGACTGTCAAACATCTGCCCTGATAGTACTACCATGCAGTCTCTTTAGTAACCTGAAAGATATTGTAGGGTACTCAAAATTGAGATTTGGCAAAATAATAATATAATTCACAAGTATTTTTACATACTTTTTCTTATTTAGAGGTTCAGGCATTTCTAAATCTAACAGACACAATGAATGAATGAATGAATCTCCTGAAGAGACAAAACCAGTTAGGCCATGTAAGTGAAACTTAACTCGGGCTATTTCTTTATAAATGCCTCTGATAATCATAAATTTTATTTTTTTCTAAAATATAGGATAAAACTTAATTTTATTTTTTTCTAAAATATAGGATGAAACAACCACTTTTAACCAATCCTCTGCCATCTGAAAACCCTCGTGGTAATAATCAATCATTGCAAAGGTTGAACAATGTTCTCATTTTTGCTTTGTAAGTTAGCCTATAATGCCATGCCTCTGAGCTTTCTCTTACCACTTTCTGTTTGAGGTCTCCCAATTTGCAAACTGTTCTTTTGTATACATAATACACTATAAAAGATGTGATTTTGACCTGATTTTATTTTTGACAAGATGAATGAACAAATAAGTAGAATAATTATCTCCTTTGTATTTGGGTACCACAGAAAGTATGCCAGATGGCCTAGAAACTGTGTTAAACATTACCTATTGATACTGAGCTTCATTCTCATTCTTCTAAGCTCTCCTTTATATGAGATATTTCTTGAACTCTGGTGCCAATAGTATTCCAACCTAAATTCTACCAATGAGAGGCACTGTTACAAAATTTGGGGAAAGGAAGAGTGGGGAAACCATTAATCTCAGAGCAGCTGCAGGTAACTTTGTGGGTATCAGCAAATGGCAGATGGAAAGTCATATTAGTTAGATTCTGGGAATAAGGAAGGCCTGAGACTTATCTTGTTGTCACAGGTCAAAGGGATCATGGGCCATAGTTTTTTGAGTCCTGCCTATCCTAATTTTTCATACTATAGCAATAGCTCCTGGACCTTTGCCTTCCCAGCCCTACTAATTGTTGTGTAAACTTCTAAGAATTTGTACATTAAATCCTTTCCTACATTAAATATCTACAGTGTTTGACTAAATCAAAAGCTTTATTTTCCCGAAAGATTAAAAAAGCTAGAAATAAAAATCATGGAAATATACCTTATCAATTTGTTTATATACAGATTACATATATACACATATATGTTCTGTTAGCATGTTTAAACAGTTTGTGAATCAAAATATAATGACATGAAATCACTTCAAACTACCATTTTTCAATACACCACAAAAAATATATATTACATTGATATACAACTGAAAAGTCATTGCTTCCAACAAACCAAGGTTCAAAAACAGCTATCAGGAATGATGTGACCTTTGTTGAAAAGGGCTGTAATAGGGTATAATTTTTGGATTCTGTTCAGTTTCTTTAAATTGGGGCAACAGAAATCCAATGGTAATGCCTAAAAACAATAGAGGTTATTTTTCTCCTAAAACAAGAAGTTTGGATGTGGGCAGTCCAGGGGCTCATACAATGACTCTGTTTGTCTTTCTCATCTGTCATCCTTAACTTGTGGCATTAGTCTTTATACCTGTTGACTCTTGGTTGCAAGATGGATATTCCACCCTCTAGCCTTATGGGAAGGAAGACAAAGAGCTTATTAGGAAAGAAAAAACTCAGAATTCCTAGAATATTACTCCTTGTAACTTATGAGATAGAGCTGTGCCCTATGATCATTCCCAGTATTTTAGCTGGACACATTGCTACCCTAAACAAAATTATGGTCCTGACAATAAAAATAAAAAGGAGAATGAATATTAGTTAGAAAACTTGTAGTGTTCTATAGCATAAGGCAAAAGAGAAAACAAAAACCAATGTAAATAATGTCTTCAGAAAAACATTTAAAAAGTAGTGTTTGTGTGACCACAGTGTAAAGAAACTATTGAAACAAAGCAGTAATTTCAATTAAAAATAGTCATCAGGATTATATGTTCAGCTGTACTTATTAGAAATACCCCTAATTGTAGTAATTTATCAGGATAAACATTTATTTCTTGCTCATGAAAACAAATCTAGGGGTAGGAATATTAGAGCTGTTACTGTAGCTTCATGGTCATCAAAGATCCAGATTCTATTTTCCTATTTCACCATGCCTAGCACTTAGCTTCTAATTACAAGGTCACTTCATGGTCTAATAGGATTTTTGTTGCTTACAGATGTCATTTCTCCATTTAAGCCAGCACCAGGAGAAAGCAAAAGAGGACAAAAGGGCGATCTTCTGGCCCTTCTAAGAAACTTCCTCCATGGTCCTCACAATACTAATGCTTATATCTTATTGACCAGAATATAGTTACCTGGGCAACATGTAGATTCAAGTGAGGCTAGAGAATGTGGGCTTTTAATAATATTCATAGCTACTATAAGTAATTTTCTATTACCAAATAAGAAGAGGAAGATGAATTATAACAGTTATTATCGCTGACATCACCACTTACAGGATTATCTTCAAATATACAGGACAGCATGTGGATTGAACCATATAATTCATTACTCTAAGAAATCTATTTTCTCTTCCATGTACTTTAATTAAAAATTGAGAATGACGTTGCTTAAAAGGGTAATTATTTAAATTAAAAACAATTTTGATATAAAGTAATCATTTTCATTAATATTCTTTGAATTAGGATACCAAACTGAGGATACTTAAAAATATTGCTATATAATATCTATTGCTTTGGACACAGTAGGCTCAAATCCTGGACTTATTAAAGAGGAGGGAGTAGCTATGCCTATAGGAAGGAAAGTAGAGCAGAGTACTTGGAAATTTGCTTTTCTGAACTGCCTTTTAATAGAGCTACTGTGGGAAGATTGGGGAAAAGGCTGGGTGATAGTTAAGAAATTAGAAAGTGTTTAAAAATTGAGACTCAAATATCTGGGAATTAAGGAATCTTTTGTCTTTTAAAAAAAGTTCAATATTGCTTACAAAAATGGAAGTATATCTGTTACTGGGCAATGGCATTAGGACTGTATAGTTGAAAAATGAAACAATTATCTAAGGAAATCTAGTAAGTCCCTCGGTATTATCCTAATTATTTGAATAATTAAAGTGAAAGTAAAGTTTCTGCCTGGATTAGATTATCAGATAATTGTCTTAATTCTAAACTTCATGTGGTTGGAAACTCTTCTACAGGATGCATTCTTTTTGGAATGTTAAATGCTAAAAAACAATTTGACACAAGTTAAGAGCGGGGGAGGTTTAGGGGGATGGTGATAAAGAGAGAGGGAACAAGAGAGATAAAAAGTAGCTGATTGCTAGAATAAGATTAAACTTTTCTTTATATAGACAATAACCAACATCGACATTTTCATTATGGAATTAATGTTTTTTAAAAAAGAGAAATATATATTTAGATTTCAAATATAACCTATAGTATTTTTAAAAGTTATGAATTCCTTTTTAAGCTTCAAAGCAGATAACTTTTACTTTCTAAAGTTTAGAAACTTGTGTTTTAAAATCCAGTCATTTAACTTATAGAGTCAAGCACATAGACTTAAAAATCATACCATACTTTTTTTCTTCCTATTGTTGGTCTTGGCCGTATAATTCTTAAAGACAAAGAAAAAAAATCACACCCTTGTTGCTACTCCATTCTCATTTGGTAACAATCCTGGGCTGTGAGTTCAGACCCAAAACTATTTGCCAATCAATACAGCTGAGTGTATCATGTGATTAAATTTTGGCCCATATGGAAGTGTTGTGTAAAACTTCTAGATAGGATACTTTTCTGGACTCCTTCTGACCTTGATTGCAGACAAGATGCCTAGATCTCCAGCAGTCACTATGGGCCATAGGGCAACCTTAAGAATGGAAACCTCACACTAGGATGGTGAAAGATTAAGATAGCAGGGACCTGGGTCCCAGATAACCGTGGAGCTAGGACACCTTCTCTGGGATGCTTCTTCTGCACTTCTTTTACTTAAAAAAGTAATAATGTCTATCTTGTTTACGACATAATTATTTCTAGTCACAGTTACTGGTAGGTAAACACAATTCCTGAATGAGACACATATTAAGGTATTAATTGAAACTATTTTGTTATTTTAGGTTAAGTTTCTAGATAACTGTGATATTCTCTCTCTCTCTCTCTCGCACACACACCCTCCAATTTGTCAAAAAAAGAACTAAGTGGTTATGTGAAGATGTACCAGTAGTATATTTTGCACAAATATAAAGGATAACACTTTTGCAATGGGAACTGTGGGATGATAAGAATTTAAGGATTTCTTAAGAATTTTCAAAGTGCATATATGCACTAAAGAGACAAAAAGTAGAGAGGAGAAAAAATATAGAATGGAATTCAACAATAGCATATTAATAGCTATTTTTTCTTTTACTTTTGCAGATTTAGCTAAGGTAAGTATAATATTAATAGCAAGAGAGGAAGAAAAGATTGGTCCATAGAGTAATCATATGGAGTGGTAAAGATTAATCATTTTCTTCTCTTCAGAAGTTGCCCCAATTCTATCCATCTTCTAAGATCCAGCTCTTTTATGAAGCACTCATCAATCCCCCAGTAGGAATTAACCTCTGCTCTTCATGCATTTATCAGGACCAGGACTAAGCTACAGTAGGTGAGATGTTTGTCTTGAGCACAAAATTCAAAGCTCAGCAATCAAGATAAATATATTAATGGAATATTTTAATTGACACACTAAGGCATGCATGGACTGGTCTCCTGTTTTTGTAAATACATTTTTAATTATACTTTGCTTTTATCTCTATTACAGTACTCAAATAGTGCTTTTTATAATAGTCTTTTCCCAACAGGGCTGTACTCATTTTTGTATTCCTTATGTACCTAATACTTTGTTTTAAGCATAAAAGCCTCTTAAAAATATTGAATTGAATTGATTAAAGGATTTTTGCAAGAATATATTGTGCTAGGGATGGTAAGTTTCAGTTTTCATCATTAAATTCAACTATAGAAAAAGATGACTATGTTGAAAGTACTTATAATTTAGTGCTGTGGGAAAATCACTTGGCTTCTCTTTGACTAAAACCCTGCTGAGCCTGGAGAAATAGGGAATTATAATACTACTTTATGTTTGTATAGTACTCTTTCCTACATAAAGCTCATTCTTTTAATCCTCACCTCAACCCTTTCAGGCAGGTATTGTTATTCTTATTTGTTGTAAAGAGATTGAGAAATAAAGTGACTTGCCCAAGATGTTACCAGCAAAAAGTGGCAGAGCTGGGGTTTTGTCAAAATCAAATGCCCTTTCTGCTACTCTAAACACGAGGTCTCAAGGTTGAATGAAAATACAATTTATTTACAACTACAATATCATCTTCATTATGATTAAAATGTTCTGATTGTGTGTGTGTGACAAAGTAGTTTAGCTCTTGAGGTTTAGAATTGGAGATTTTGTGGTATTTTTTGGAAGAGGGAAGGATCTTATATACTGAAATGCCAAAGAGCAGGGGAAGTTAAGGAAATTATGTATTATTGGAGTATTACTTTCTACCTACAACTTTACCATTAATGTATGTATGATATTCTGCAAAGCACATAAACCATGTGTACTTGCTGTTCTATGAAAAGAAATATTTGGGAAGACGTTTAAACATTTAAAGCTGAAAAAGGTTATTTCAATGTAAAATGTAATTATAGTACCCAAGAGTTGAGAGTTGATTAAGTTTAATGGGTTTCTTTTTCATACTTAGGGAAAAGCATCTATGACTATATTTTAAAACTCCGTATGGTAATTAAATTGTTTGAGAGCCTCTATAACTGCTTCACATATAATTTCCACCAGCATGTAATAAACACATAGTCCCAAACCAAAATGTCCATTATTAGTCAATCTAGTAGATGATGACATCTTATGAAAATTATAGATTCCTCCCTATTGACTGATGCCCAAAGAATTAGAAAACTTCAATTTTCTTTTACTAAACTGTAGCTGAGTTCCAAGGAAATCCTCGCTCTCGAGAACACACAATTCTCAAAGAAATTCAGAGCCATTTATTTTGGTGAATGGCAAAAAGCCATCAATAACTATTTATTGAATGTCCACAGGGTGCCTAGGCATGGAAGTGGTGAGTGATTTACTTGCAACACTCAAAGGATTTCTGAAGATGTGCAAGACCTCTTTAAAGACGTAAAGCGGTGCGTGCTTCTCTAACTGTCCCTACCTGGAGTGAGTTGAATAGCTTGGCTTTCAGAGCTCCAGAGGTTTCTCACCCCGCTTTATAAGACCCAACTGGTGCCAAGCGACAGGCGGAGTGGTGGCCAGAACGTGGCACCACGGGGGGCTT
>NW_007249756.1:1299491-1322455 GCF_000164805.1 Carlito syrichta | reverse complement strand
GCACACACCCTCTCCCAGTCGCCCCGTCTCGGCCGGTTCTCGCGAGATCCGGGCAACTGAGCGCTCGGGGCCTTTTCAAATCGGGATCCGTTACCGCTTCCCCAGCAGCCGCCATTGTTGCGCTCGGAGCCCCTCAGCGCAGGCGGCCGCGGCGGAGGCAGAGGCGGCACGATGGCGGACGCCGACAAGCCGGAGGTGCCCGGGGCCACTGGCGACGACAGCCCGCATCAGCACCCCGCGGAGCCGCCGGGCGAGCCGCGGCGAGAACCGCACCCCCCGGAGGCGGAGAAGCAGCCGCAGCACAGCAGCAGCTCCAATGGCGTTAAAATGTATTGTCTTTTCCTCAGGGGACGGGGCGAGGTGGGGGCGGGGAGTCGACCGGGGCGCCAGAAGCCGGGCTGGGCCTCGACGGGGGACAGCATCCCCTCAGGCCTGGCCCGCCCCCGGGCGGTCGGCTGGTGCCAGGAGCAGGTGCAGCCATGCTGCTTCCGGGCCCGTCCCCGTCTGCCTGCGACCCCGGGAGCCAGGGCTGGGGTCGGCGCTCCTCCCGCTTTTCAGCCCGAGGCCTGGGACACCCCTATCCCCCAGCTTCGGCCGGAGAACCTTTGAGCAGAGCTTGGAGGCCGCCACGGTTTGCACGAAAATGGTCCCCCTTTTAAGGGCCTGTAGTTAGTGTTCATCACTAGGGAGTATCTAGGGATGACATCATCGGACATTTCCTTTTAACCACCGACAACGCATTTAAAAGGACCATCCCTGGCCTCATTCTGAGCGCTGCAATTTGAGTGTGTTGTTGTTTTCTAAAGTGTATGTTCATTTTTAAACTGATACATACCGAGAGGAAGTTTAATAACGTGCTGTTAGACTGAATCCATTATGTCACCCTTGAATTGGCCAGAGGTACATTGGAAAGGGAGGTGTGCGATGTGCTTGCTTCTTTACCCATCTGGTAGTGTTTGTCAGTTGTGCAGGTTAGTTAAGGAAAACTTTGTGTGTGATGTTTTAATTTTAGTTTAATGGTAATATGAGACTTTTTTAATTGAGAAAATCCACTACTTTTAAGGTTGCAGCTGTCATCTGTGCCTACAAAGAATTTAGTTGGCTCAACTCCCTAATAATTTCTAGTTATAAGGAGATGTTACAGGGAAATGTTATGCTCCCCTTTGTTTTTGTCATATTAAGGGATAGGAAGTTAAACACTTGTTTTCATATGTCAAGGTCTTTAAACCTGAAGTTGAAAGTATGTTAATAATTTAGTGAAAACATGTTTTTCGTTCTCTGTTATGCCCTTGAGTAGAAAGCAGTAAACGTGCTCACGCTAAAATAGGGAAGGGGGAAGTCTTTCTGACTTTTCTCTCCTTGCAAAAATGTTTGAAACAGTATTGTAGGACCTAGACCAGTCTGCATAGGGTTTGATCCTAGATGAGATGGGGTAATTTTCCCCAGCTCTATGATACTTGCTCTCACATGGGTTTGAGTAGGATAGGCAGCATCTTCTAGGCAGAATAGAAGTGCAGGTATAAGAAATTGGAACTCAGTGGAGTTTGTTTTTAGATGAATGGTGGTACACCTCAGTAACTGAGGAGCCAGAAAATGAGTTGAAGTGCTTTCTGCCTTGTCTGCCAAAATGTGGGCTTTCAGGGATTTGGCATTAAAAATAGAATGGAAAAACAGTGGAATGATAAATCTGTGCTATTTCTTCATATCTAAACATAGACATAAATGCCACCTTTTCTCCTGAATAAAAAAGTACAGCCTTGAATTACAGAGAGAAGCTCCCCTACTCCTGAGTATGATTAGTTTTGGTATGGGTTAAAGCTGGTGTCAGAACAAACCTCCATCAGATTCTCTAATCCTTTCAAAGTCTCATCATGGTTTACTGAAAAGAGGGAGAGGAGAGATGGGGAAAGAATCCTTTTCTAATGTAGGAAGAGGAAAATATAGGGTGAAGAAATGAAGACATGCTACTCGTAAATACAGATTTTTTTTCTCTCCATATTGGTTATAATTCCTCTCTCTCCCTTGTCTTTTCCCAGAAATTGAGTAGAGGCACCATGGGGGTGCAGACATCTCTGAGATAGTGATTTTATTTCCCTTGGATATATATACCCAGGGATTTTTTTTTTTGTACTGTCTATTCCTTAAGAACATATGACATACGGTCTACATGGATCACGCATCCTGAGTAACTAGGGACCTAGGCCTTTTTTTGTCCCTATGAACCAGTTAACAATATAAACCTTGAGTTGTTACCATATTTTTAATTGTAAGAATTCATTGTCGATGAATTACCACTGCCCTAAGATGTATATTGCTTAGAATTGAACAGAATACTGCTTCTCATCAGGATCGCAATGATTTTACTGAGGCTAACCCATAGTCATTGACAGTGGGAGACCACTGTGTCTTACTCATATTTGTGTCCTTACGGCCATTTAAAAGGCTCAGTAACTGTTTGTTGAAGAAATGTGGAAGTTAACTTTTATAATTATGAAACTCAGATACACAGGATTTAGTTCACATGATTACATCTTTAGACAAGAAATTTTTTTTTTTTATTAATCAGTATTTTTTATTATGGTTTTGTGGGGTACAGTTAAGGGTTAGGTGTACAATTACGTTTCATTCAGGCACCCTGTTGATAAGAGGTGTTTTTCCATCCCCCGACAGATATTTGCTACTGTTAATCCCATTCCCCTCCCCCCCATAGTTTCCCAGTACCGTCAGTCATTTTCTTATACTATTGCATTGGATGTTCAAGGTCCATTATATGAGTGAGAACATGTGATACTCGGATCTTTGTTTCTGTGAGAGGTCACTCAGTATTATAGACAAGAAATTTAAGATACGTTTCCCTAGATCTAATCTTTTCCTTTATGCCTAAATAGTATACTAGCTCTGTTTTTTTCTTAACAGGAGGGAAAACAGCAGTATTTTTATAACGTTATTACTTCATGTTGAATTAAGTAGCGCCTTGGAGTTTATGGAGATTGAGAGTTTAGAGTTATATTAGGTTAGTTATAAAATATTAAGCATTGGAACAAGGTGAAGTGTTTGCTAGTAAAGTAACTTCCTATTGTATTAGAAGTAAAGATGGGAACTGGGCTTAATTTTTTCCCCCAGGTTTACTAAGGTATAGTTGACAAAAATTATGTGTATTTAAGGTGATATTTTGTTTTACAAACACATTGTGAAGTGTGATTACTACGATCAAGCTAATTAACATAGTAACTTTTTTTGGGGGGGTGTTGAGAATACTTAAGAATTTGTAATTGAAGGTTTGTGCCCTTAGAGTATCATCTTCCTATTCCCCCTCTCCCCACATCTCTGGTAACCATCATTCTACTCTGCCTCTGTGAGTTTTACATTTTTAGATTCCACACATTAGTAGGATGATGACACATTTGTCTTTGTTAGTCTGGCTTATTTCACTTAGCATAATGTCCTCCATCTTTATTCATGTTACTGCAAATGACAAGATTTCTTTATTTTTAAAGGTTGAATAATATATTCCTCTCTGTGTGTGTGTGTGTGTTCACTATAGATACCTATACCACATTTTCTTTAATTCATTCATCTGTTAGTGAACACTTAGATTGTTTCCATATCTTGATTATTGTGAATAATGCTTTAGTGAACATGGGGGTGCAGATATCTCTGAGATAGTGATTTTATTTCCCTTGAATATATATACCCAGAAATGGCATTGCTGGATCATATGGTAGTACTGTTTTTAATTTTTTGAGAAACGGCTATACTGTTTTCCACGATGACTGTACCAATATATATTCTCACCAGCAGTGTACGAGTTCTCCTTTTCTCCACATTCTCACCAACACTTCTTATTTTTTGAATTTTTGTTAATAGTCATCCTAACAGGTGTGAAGTGATATCTCATTGTGGTTTTGGGTTGCATTTCCCTGATGATTAGTGATGTTGAGTCCCTTTTCATATGTCTTTTGCCCATTTGTATATCTTCTTTGTAAAATGCCTATTCAGGTCCTTTTCACATTTTTTGATTGGGTTGTTTCTTTTTTTGTTGTTGAGTTGTATGTGTTCCTTATACATTTTGATATTAATCCCTTTTGTGATATGTGGTTTGCAAATATTTCTCTCATTTCTTAGGTTGCCTTTTCATTCAGTTGTTTTCTTTGTTGTGCAAAAACTTTTTACTTTGACTTAGTTTCAATTTATTCTTGTTTTTGTTGTCTATGCTTTTGGTGTTATATCTAAAAATAATCATTGCCAAGAGTAATATCATGGAGCTTTTCCCCTGTGTTTTCTTAAAGGAGTTATACAGTTTTTCCGGTGTCATATTTAAGTCCTTAATCCATTTTGGGTTGATTTTTGTGTGTTGAAAGATCCAATATCATTTTATGTGGAAATCTACCAGTCAACCAATAAATCTACCATTTGTTGAAGAGACTACTCTTTCCCCATTGTATATTTTTGGTGCCTTTGTCAAAGATTGGTTTATCATACATGTGGATATATTTTTTGATTTTCTAGTCTGTTCCATTGGCCAGTGAATCTGTTTTTAGGCTGTTACCATACTGTTTTGATCACAATAGATTTGTAATATAATTTGAAATCAGGAAGTGTGATACCTTTAGCTTTATTCTTCTTGTTCAGGATTTCTTTAACTATTCAAGGCCTTTTGTGGTTTCGTATGGATTTCATGATTTTTTTTTTTCTATTTCTGTGAAAAATGCCATTGGAATTTTGGTAGAGAGTGTATTGAATTTGTAGGTCATTTGGATAGTATGAATGTTTTGACAGTATTGATTCTTCTGATCCGTGGACATGATATATCTTTCATTTATATTATTTTCGATTTCTTTTGTTGATATTTTATAGTTTTCAGTGTACAGATCTTTCACTTCCTTGATTAAATTTATTCCTAGGTATTTTATTCTTTTTAGTGCTATTGTAAATGAGACTGTATTCTTAATTTCTTTTTTAGATAATTCATTGTTAGTGTATAGAAACACAACTTATTTTTGAATGTTGATTTTTATAGCCTATAACTGTATTGAGCTTGTTTCTTGGTTTTGCCAGCTTTTTGGAGGAGCTTGAAATGATTTGAAAGAGTTCCCTCATTTTTTCCTTTTTTGGAAGAGTTTGAGAAGGATTGGTATTAATTCTTACCTGTTTGGTAGAATTATCTTCTTTCTTTTTCTTAAAGCCTAATTGCTCTATGACTTTTTCTTGCCTAATTGCTTCTGGACTTTTCTGTTTTGTCTGGAGATTTTTGGTTAGTGATTCAATCTCCTTTCTCATCATTGGTTTGCTTAAATTTTGTTTCTTAATGATTCAGTCTTGGTAAGTTGTATGTTTCTAGGAATTTATTCATTTCTTCTAAGTTATCTAATTTGTTGCTGTATAATCGTTAATAGTAGCCTCTTAAAATGATTGTCTTTCTATGGTATCAATTGTAATGTGTCTTTCGTTTCTAATTCTTCTCTTTTTATTCCTTAGTCAGTCTAGCTTAATCTTTGTTAATTTTATCTTTCCAAAGAGGAACTCTTAATTTTATCTTTGCTGTTGTTTTTGCTCTGATTTTTGTTATGATCATTGTTACTTTCTTCCATTTATTAACTTTGGACTTAGATTGTTCTTTTTTCTAGTTCTTTTAAGTGTAAAGTTAGGTTGTTGAAGATCTTTTTTCTTCATGAAGGCATTTATTGCTATGAATAAATTCTGGTAGTTTTTCTCTACATTGGGATTAATTTTGTAACTCAAACTCATACTATCCCATTATACTTTTAAAAGCACACATTAAAGGCATGTCACTTAATTTGATGTTGGATATTGATTTTATTTTCTAGAAATTTATTTTATAGTTTGGATAGGCATAATTCAGTTTTAAGAGTAATAGCGTTTTTGTGACTATTCTAGTGTCTTGATTTTAAGTACATTGTGGAGGTGGTTGCCTAAGTGGATAGATTGGGAATTAGTACATGGAATTATGGATATTGTGCCAATATTTTTGTATTATGTAACATCATTTCCTTAAGAGTTTTCACATAAAATTAACTTTCTCTTCAGTGTATGTATGACTTAGAAATAGTTTAGAAATTGTGTAATTATGGCCTAGTTTCTTAATAATTAGATCATCCCTCTAGTCTCTAAATTGATATGGCTTCCATAGATAATTTTAATTTATACACTGTAGATGGACAGTTTAGCAGTATTTTTAAGATGCTACTAATTGGAGAAAACTTGAAGAAATTGCTGTCTGGTCATCCTTTGAGTAAATATTTTAAAGAAGATTTATATATAATATTACTGGTTTTTAATGGAATTATCAGGTTTTTATAAACAAATGTTTACAGCATCCATGTAACCCACCACTCAGGTAAAGAATAGAACATTGTGGTACTTCAGAACTTTGTGTAATTTTTACAAATTGGTTTCATCCAGGAAGAAAATAGGCAGGGGCCAGGAGTATTATTAAATATCTAGTAACCTGAACAGAGATGTACTTATTTTACAAACATTTATTGAATTCCACCTAAGCCTATTATGTAAATGGATCCTTTGGAGGATTAAACGGAAGTGTTTGTTTTTATATCTGCTGTACCCAGAAACCAGAGAAAAGGCTTCTGTGTCTTGTTGGCTGGTTGCTGCCATTTTCAGAAGTACCTCTCTGTTCAGACAGGTAGATACTTTCTAGAATGGGATGGTTGAGAAAAGCCTTTTAGGTATTTTTGATGAGGGAATATGTTTAATAGTGAAGATGTCCGTCTCAGGGTCTGAAAAGGTGAAGCCAGTTTGGCCTGAGTGTCTCTTCCCTTATTTTAGCAGCTTTTCTGGCAGATAGTGGCAACATCTCCGTTCAGATGAGTATGGGTTTTTAATTGACTGGTCAATCATTAAAAAATTATTACTCATCCATCACATGTTATATACAGTCACCATTCTAAGTGCCGCTGACACCAAAGTAGATAGTGTTTGTTCTCATCGATATTAAAAAATACTTTTTGTTCTCATTGAGTTTACGTACTGTATTAATGACTGTGTTATTACTTGCATAGAAGAGTAGTGTCTAAGACGTTTATGGAGGGTTGATGTATGGCATCTTATAGTTCTATAATTGCAATGTGATTACAGTCTTCTGTTGGTTTTTTTTGAGTTGGGGTCTCACTCTGTCTCCCAGGCTGGAGTGCAGTGGCATGATCACTGCTCACTGCACCTTTGAACTCTGAGCTCAGGTGATCCTTCTGCCTCAGCCTCCCAAATAGTTGGGACTACAGGCATGCACCACCATGCCTTGCTAAATTTTTAAATATTTGTAGAGATGAAGTCTCGCTGTTGCTTAGGCTGGTCTCAAACTCCTAGGTTCAAGCAGTCCTCCTGCCTTAGCCTCCTAAAGTGCTGGTATTACAGACGTAGCCACTGTGCCTGACTACAGTCTTTTTTATTTTATTTTATTTTATTTTTTTTTTTATTAATCAATATTTTTTATTATGGTTTTGTGGGGTACAGTCAAGGGTTAGGTGTACAATTACGTTTCATTCAGGCACCCTGTTGATAAGAGGTGTTTTCCCATCCCCAGACAGATATTTGCTACTGTTAATCCCATTCCCCCCCCCACAACTACAGTCTTATAATTTTTTTTTCAATTAGGGCCTCACTAGAAAGCAGATTTGTAACAGTTTTGGCTTATGTTGCATTTAAGTACTGCTTTTCTCCTCCAGTCCATCTACCCATTATAGGTGCTGTTACTAATAAAAATTGCTTGATTTGATGAAGTACCATATCCTAGTTTATAGTTTAGAACATAGAAGATGTTAAACATAGAATATTAGGTTGCCTTATAGATTTTCTGTGTTGATAAAAATTAGGAATAAAAATATTTGACAGCTTTATATGTGTTTAAAGATATAATTTAGATATATAGGCATTGCTCTGTATTTTAAATGTGCTTTTTAAGGCAAGGGAGGATAAAATTTTGGGAAGAAACTGTTAACCTTTAAGAAATGAATTTTTTTGCCGGGCTCGGTGGCTCAGCCTGTAATTCCTTGCCTTTGGGAGGCTGAGGTGAGTGGATTGCCTGAGCCCGCGGGTTCGAGACCTGCCTTGGCAGCAAGACATCATCTCTACAATAAAATCAAAAAATCAGCCGGGTGTGGTAGTGCATGCCTGTAATTCCAGCTGCTTGGAAGGCTGAGGCGGAAGGATCGCCGGGAGCGGCCACCGCACTCCAGTCTGGGCAACAGAGTGAGACTCCAACTCAAAAAAAAAAAAGAAAAAAGAAATGAATTTTTTCAGGGTGTCATTTTGTAAATTAGTTGTTTTTTGGAGTCTTGAAGGAAGCCTAGCAGTTTTACATACTATAGAAGTAAAATCACCTGTTTCTACCAAACCCAGTCTCTAATAACATTTATTGAGTAGTGCGATGGGAAAAACTAGGTGATTGTTTGGACACTGTCAACTATTTAGCATGGAAAAAAATTGAGGACTGTTAAATGAGAATTTTGGTAATAAGTCACAAACCCTTGCTTTGAAATGGCATTGGGTAATTTCAAAGCTGTCAGACTGACTCTCCAGCTACTTTGCTGAAGTCTGACTCAGTGAAGAGTTTTGTGAAGTGATAAATATGAAATACTTATTAAATATAAACTTCCATTCTTAGAATCACAACTGAGGGCTTTTGTGTGTTTGTTCTTTTAAATTCATAGGGAGAATGATGAATCAGCAAAAGAAGAGAAATCTGACTTAAAAGAAAAGTCTACAGGAAATAAGAAGGCCAATAGATTTCATCCTTATTCAAAAGACAAGAATTCGGGCACTGGAGAAAAGAAGGGTCCAAATCGTAACAGAGTTTTTATTAGCAACATCCCATATGACATGAAATGGCAAGCTATTAAAGATCTAATGAGAGAAAAAGGTAACTATTTCTGAAATAACCCACCATTGGATAATCTTCATATAGAAAGGGAAGGGAACTAAGCAAACATTTTTATTCCTCTGAGCCACACAGACTCAAAAAATTGATTTTTATTTCTTGACATGTGATTTAATCTTGTCCTCTTCTTTCACTTGACACAATTTCATTATAAGGTAGTATGGATAAATGAAGTATTTTTCTTTTTGCCATTTTAGTGGGATAGTAGTGAGCCAACATATGCATGCCACCAAGAATTTTGTTAACGTGATTGCTTTGTCTAGTTGAAGTTTTTATAGATTTTTAAAGGACTATTGAATTAGTTAAGCAATACATTTAGCGTGTTAAAGTATGAATAATAAGGTCTGATTAATTTTTTTCCAAAAGCTGTTTTGTTATTATCTTGGTGGAGTCTGGAATCTGGCTGTGGAATTTATTTTGTTTGCATTGTCATGACTGCCATGATGCTGTCTTTGCAGTTCTATATTAAAATTGCATTACTGCTGTTGCAGTTTTGTTTTCAGAATAATCTGAAAACCTTCATCTTATATACATGGTTGACTTTGGGGAAAAATAATTTAATACTTGATCTTGTAAAAGTTAGTTTTGTTATCTCTTGAAAACTTGAGTTTCAACAGTCCTGCAAATTATGTACTTGGCTTTGAGGCTGATTTCTTCTAATAAATTTTAAACAAATTTGCATTGGTGTATCTGTTGTAAGGTGACAACTATTTGATTGGTTTTATTCATTGACTTTATTTAGAAAGTGTGTGGCTTGCTGTGAAGCATGACTTGTAAATTTAGCTTACTGATGGCAAACATGATTGAAGACATTCAGGTAGAAAGTCACCTTAAAACAGCTGTTGTGTGTAGGCTGACCAAAGTTATTTGAAAAGTGCTAATGTTGATGTTTTTTAATATGATAGGCTAAGGGACCATTTGTTATGTATATGTGCATTTGTTCACCAACTATATCATGCTGGCCAAAATATGATCTGTAGTATGAATTAGGTTAATATGGTTGTTAGTTTTTTTAGAGAATGTGGATGATGTACATTTCTGAAAATCAGTTAAATTTACATAGCTATTGATAGGAGGTATGTTGGTCTGGTTTTGATTGTTGGTGAATAATAGGTGCTTCTCTGTAGAGTTGTGCACAGGTGTGCAGTAAAGCAAGATATTGGTGTTTAAATGTATTGTTTCTTGGTATCTTCCTTTTGTATGTCTTATGTAGTTGGTGAGGTTACATACGTGGAGCTCTTTAAGGATGCGGAAGGAAAATCAAGGGTAAGTGCTGTGGGCAATAATCTGCTTGAGGTTTACAAGTTCCTCAGCAGTTTACTTTTTGTATAATACTTGTACCAGTTTTTGGAAACTTAAGTTTCATTTTGTTTTACTTTATTATGCAAGATTTGAGGCTTTCTACTAGCAAGTCTGACACTTATACAAACCAAACTAGCTGCCTGGAAGGGATGGGTTTTGTAAATGCTCGTAAAGGGCATTCACTTTTCTAATGCTGTAAGGTAATGCTTCTTAGCCAATCAAATTTTAATATGGGATTTTTTTTTTGTTGTATTTTGATGTCTTCAAGGATATTTTAAAAGTCACTGAACTGATAATACTTTCTGAGTTTTGAGAGGCCTATAGTAAAGGTGTTAATTCAGAATGTATTTTTGAAACTTTTACACAGCTTTATTTGGTAGACTGCAGGATTACATAAGAGGCAGTGCTCTGACCAATTGGTATGAATGACATTTATGATTATACTGACATCGAAGGAATTAATTGGTTGATAGTAGATTTTGATTTTTAGCAACAAGAATGCAATATACTGAAGAATGGAAACCTCATAACAGTGTTTAATTACATTAACAAAAAACAGTTGGATGCATGAGAAATAAAAACGTCATCACATTCAAATGGCACTTTGAACAGTAAGCACTGGGAATTATTTTTAAAAATAATTCTGCAAATTAATTTATTTAGCACAGGTGATTTTTTTTAAATATAGCTGGGTGCTATTAACTTGTGTGCAACCAGTTTTAATCTAATGGAGACCTTTGTTAAAAATGAAATTAATCTTTGTCATTTTGATTTTAATAGATTGAAAAATTAATTTTATATAATTCATCTTTTAAAAATATTTGTAATTGTGTAAGGGTAGGTATTGGAGCCTTCAGTTATTTCCTTGAACTACTGTTGATTGAATTTGTGCAGTGACATTAGTTTTAACCTAAAGAAAAGTCATCTAAAAGTAAAAACTGTATTCCAAGCTTGTTAAATACTAGATTCTACTCTCTGAAATAGAGTTAAAAATTTACAGAAAATTTGTGATCACTTGCCTGTTATGTTTTGGAGGTATAAAAGATGAAAAGTGATTGTACTGTGTTATTGATTACTTTTGGTGAAAGAAATGTTAGAATCTACCTTTAATTTCATCTACTGATCTAAAACTTTTTTTCTTTTTCATATTTTGATGAATCTACCTGGATATAGGGTTGTGGGTAAGAAATTTTTCTTTATATATCTTAAGTCAAATTGAACTTCTGATTGGAAAAAAATTAGTACATAAACATTTTCTATATATTTTCCCCCCATTAAGTGTGGTTGAATTCAAAGATGAAGAATTTGTAAAGAAAGCACTAGAAACTATGAACAAATATGATCTTAGTGGAAGACCACTGAATATTAAAGAGGTAAGATTTCTTGTATTTGGAATTTAAACATTTGACTATAAGGATATGCTTTCTTTTAATTTTCTTTATTGGTAATGTATTTGTCTGACTACAACTTTTTTTTAAAGCATAGATGCCTATTAAAGTGTTGTATATTGATGATAATTTTACTTGTACATGATTTTCTATTTGCTTTTAAGCAGTTAGCCTATATATTTGGTTTATTTCAAGTTATTATAAACAAAGGTGCATAACTGAAAAAAAAATTCAGGACCCAGAAATTTAAAGATGATACACTTCAGGTGCTGGCTTTGCTACAGACATTTTCAATTTTTAGATTGTGTTAATTTAATTTCAGAAGTATAATATTCTTGTAGTTGATGAAAGTTGCTTAATAATGTTCGTATCTTATGGATTTGAATACTTTTTTTAAAAGTTAATACTTTTAACAAAATTAACTTGGAAACTGTAACCATATTAAAATTTAAGAAAAATTAAAAATTTAAGAAAAAATTTAAGTGAAATTTGTAATTAGAACCTAGACACCACTAAAATGGAAACATTCTCTTTGTATGAAATTTTAGCAGTGTAAATAATGATCAGAATATGTTGGCAAAAAAATGATCAGAATATACATGAAAAGATTATTTACTGTTAGGTCTTACTGACCTTGGGGATAATTAGTTTGAATAGCACTCATTTTCACGGACTCATATTCTTAATTTTATCCTATTAATAGTAGTTTCACTACAGACCAGTTATGCACATATTCTTGCTAAAGTCTGTGTTAAAGAGATAGATGGTATAACTTCAGGACCCTGAAGATCCTCATCGGTTGTAGAGCAATACTATCGGTCATCCTTGGTGTTTATATATAGTAGTGATTTTTCTAGCTGGGTGACTAGGCATGTTATTTAACTTCTTTAAACTTCAGTAATTATAGTACTACTGATGAAATAGGCATAACTTGGAGATATTGCAGGTTCCATTCCAGACCACAGGTTCAAACATTGCAGGTTCAATTTTTGCAATAAAGGGAATATAGCAATAAAGTGAGTCATACAAATTTTTTAGTTTCTTAGTGAACATAAAAGTTATGTTTATACATATTGTAGTCTGTTAAGTGTGTGAGAGCATTATGTCTAAAACTACAATGTACATACCTTAGTTTAAAAAATACTTTATTGCTAAAAATGTTAATATCATCTGAACCTTCATTATAATCTTTGGAGAGTTTTGCCTCAATATTGATGGTTGGTGACTGATCAGGGTGGTGGCTGTTGAAGATTGGGGTGGCTGTAGCAATTTCTTAAAATAAGACAACAGTGATATTTGCCATTTTGACTGACTCTTTCATGAAATATTTCTCTGTAATATGTGATACTGCTGGATAGTATTTTACCCAAAATACTTTCATACAATTCTTTCAGAATTGGCATCAGTCCTCAAACTCTGCCACGACCTTATCTAAGTTTATGTAATATTCTAAATCCTTTGTTGTTATTTAGTAATGTTCTCAGCATCTTCACCAGGAATAGATTCCATCTCAAGAAACCACTTTCTTTGCTCATTCATAAGAAGCAACTCCTCATTCTTCCAAGTTTCATCATGAGACTTCAGCAATTCAGTCACATCTTCAGGCTTCACTTCGAATTCTAGTTCTCTTGCTGTTTACACCACATCTGCAGTTACTTCCTCCACCGGAGTCTTGAACCCCTCAAAGTCATCCAGAAGAATTAGAATCTACTTCTAAACTCCTGTTAATGTTGATATTTTAATCTCATCTCATGAATCACGAATGTTCTTAATAGCATCTAGAATAGTGAATTCTTTCCAGAAGGTTTGCAGTTTTTGTTGCTCAGATTCATTAGAAGAATTGCTGTCTATGGCAGCTATAGCCTTACAAAATGTGTTTCTTTTTTTTTTTTTGAGTTGGAGTCTCATTCTGTCGCCCAGATTGGAGTGCAGTGGCCGCTCCCGGCCACCGCAGCCTTGACCTGCTGGGCTCCGGCGATCCTTCTGCCTCAGCCTTCCAAGTAGCTGGAACTACAGGCGTGCGCTACCACACCCCGCTGATTTTTTGATTTATTGTAGAGATGAGGTCTCGCTGCCCAGGCGGGTCTCGAACCCGTGGGCTCAGGCAATCCACTCACCTCAGCCTCCCAAAGGCGTGGGATTACAAGCTGAGCCACTGAGCCCGGCTCAAAATGTGTTTCTTAAATAGCAAGACTTGAAAGTCAGGAGTATTCCTTGATTCATAGGCTGCAGAATGGATGTTGTTATAGTAGGCATGAAAACAACTGTAATCTCCCTACACATCTCCATCAGAGCTCTTAGTTGACAAGGAGCATTGTCAATGAGCAGTAATAGTTTGAAAGGAATCTTTTTTTTTCCTGAGCAGTGGGTCTAAATGGTGGACTTACATTCTGTAAGCAGATGTGCTGTTACCCATAGGTTTAATTCTATTTATAGGGCACATGCAGATTAGATTTAGCATAGTTGTTAAAGGCCCAGGATTTTTCAGAATGTTAAGTGAGCATTGGCTTTAACTCAAGTCGCCAACTGCATTAGCCCCTAGTAAAAGAGTTAGACTATACTTTGAAGTTTTGAAGCCAGGCATTGACTTCTCCTCTCTAGCTTTGAAAATTCTACTTGGCATCATCTTCCAATAGAAGGCTATTTCATCTGCTTTGAAAATCTGTTGCTTAGTTTAGCTACCTTCATCAGCCATTTTAGCTAGATCTGGATAACTTGCTGCAGGTTTTTAGTCAGCTCTTGGTACTTCAGCCTTGTACTGTTATGTTATGGAGATGGCTTCTTTCTTTAAACTTCATGAACCAACCTCTTCTAGCTTCCAACTTCCTCTCCTCTCTCAGCCTTCATAGAATTGAAAAGAGTTAGAGTCTTGCTCTGGGTTAGGCTTTGGCTTAGGGGAATGTTGTGACTGATTTAATCTTCTGTCCAGGCCACTAAAACTTTCTCCTTGTCAGCAATAAGGCTATTTTACTTTCTTATCATTCATGTGTTCACTGGAGTAGCACTTTTATTTTCTTCAAGAACATTTTCTTTGCGTTCACAACTTGATCAACTGGCACAGGAGGCCTTGCTTTTTGCTTATCTTAGCTTTTAACATGCCTTCCTTAACTAAGCTTAAAAATCATTTCGAGCTTTGGATTTGAAGTGAGAGATGTGCAACTCTTCCTTTCACTTAAACACTTAGAGGCCATTGTAGGGCTCTTATTTGGCCTAATTTCAGTATTCTTGTGTCCTCAGGAGTGAGGAGACCCAAGGAGAGGTAGACTGGGAAAGGCTGATTTTTGGAGCAGTCAGAGCATACAGATTTATTGATTAAGTTCACTGTTTCATGTGAGCACAGTTGGTGGTGCTCACAAATAACCAAAACACCAAAGATAACTGATCACAGATCACCACAATTGATATAATAATGAAAAAGGTTGAGATATTACATGAATTACCCAAATGTGACTTAGAGACAGGAAGTGAGCACATGCTTTTGGAAAATGCTTCTGATAGACTTGTTTGACACAGGGTTATCACAAACCTTCAATTTGTGAAAAATGCACTATCTGTGAAGCACGATAATGTAAGGCACAGTAAAACAAAGCATGTCTGTATTTACCTAATAGGATTTTTATGAGGATTAAATGAGGTACATGGTAAATAACTCAGGCTTTAATATCATAAAACTTGTGTGACTCAGGGCAAATTACTTAGCTTCTGTCTTTCTGTGTTTCTTTATTACTAAAATGGAAATAATACTAGAATGTACCTCATAGTGTTACAAGGACTCAAAGAGTTAACATATATAAACCATTTAAGTAATGTTAGCTATTTATTGTACTTGTGATATTATTATATAAAGACTTAGCACAGTGCTCAAAATATTCCAAATACATAACAAATGTTAGCTATAATAACAATGATCATTGTTATTCCTGTCCAAGGGTTTTGGTCTCTTGTTACTGAATATTAGGTAATAATAGCTTAAATTAAAGACCCCGCTACCAACATATATATCTCTCCCAAGTCTTTTTGAGTTAGCTTTCAAATTCTTCTAATCCTGTTTGAGTCTGGGGGTTATTATTATTAAAATTTTTTTGATGGAGACATATAAAATTAGTAGAGAGAGTTTTGACTATTGTGATTTGTGCCAGCCATTTATTTGGTGTTTTTTATGCATAAACCAGGACTAGTGCTTCAGAAATATTTTCATACCTAAATAATTTGTTGTTTTATGTTTCTTATTTCTCTCCAAAGGACAAGTATTATAGATTCTCAGATTTTTTTTTAATTGGGGGAAAAAACCAAACAAAAAACGGTTTATTGGTTGCTAAAGGCCAAGGCCATGTTACTGCATTAAGTTTTCAGCACAGTGTAGATCCTCAGTAATATTTCACAGACCCTTGAATAGAGTTATATGGTTCATGTTTATAGAGGATACCTCCATTTTAAACATGCTAAAATTTGGCCTAGCTAAATGATGAGGGATATATTCAATTGGATTTTTTTGATTAACATTGCTAAAGGCTGACCCTTTCTTGGGTATATCTGATTTACAGGTGGGTGGCTGGGATGAATGCTTAGAACTACTACTGAGATGGAAGTCTAAGGAAAGTGTTTTTCCAGTATTCCTTAATATATTTGAACATTACAGTTTTTCACTTATTTAAATGGGATCAGTAACAGTTGTAAGTGTATTATAGATCCTCTAAAAGCAATAGCATTGACCAGTAAGCTGACAGCAAGGGGAAAGCGGAATAAGAACCATGTTATATAGTAGGTGATTTTAAAAATATAAACTTTATGTTTTATATATTATATATGTATATAATGTGCATGTATTGTGTGTGTATATATTTGTCTTATACATAAAAGAAAGAAACATAGCAGTGTGTTTTGTTAATGTTATAATGCAGCCTAAATGTCTCAATAGTTCAAGATGCATCTTCTCTATGTTGTCCTTCTCATAGGGAACCTCTATTCTGAATTTTGTATTTATATCAGTTTTTGAATCCTCAGACCTGAAGGATTTTTTATTTATTACCTTAAATGTTTTAAGGTGTTTTTTGATAACATTTCTTTCTTGACTTTTGTAATCCTTTTTATTTCTTCATAGTGAAGAAATAAGTTGGAAGCTAGAATTGTCTGTATTCTTTTTTTTTTTTTTGAGTTGGAGTCTCACTCTGTCGCTCAAACTGGGGTGCAGTGGCACACTCATGGCCACTCCAGGGTTGACCTGCTAGGCTCCAATGTTCCTTCCGTGTCTGTATTCTTATAGTCACATTTTCACCTTTTATTCTCTCAGCTGCCCTAGAGAATTTATTAAAGTCATCCAACTTTCTTATTAGTAGTGCTGTGTTCCTAGACTGAGGCCAGCAGATAGAGTTGATGATTACCTTTAGCATAATTGTTTGGCATTGCAGATGATAATTAATATTTTGATGTGATTTTTGTATATTTACTTTTGTTTTTTTGCATTCCACTTAGTGGGATGACTGAGAAGTACATTTAAATCTGCTCTTTGTTTTGCTTAATGGTAAGGGTACTTTTCTTATAAAATTAGTGAACCTAACAAAAAACAATGATAATATAATTCTTCACTTAGACACTTAACTTTCATTTGTCTCTCTCCTGTCCCCATCTCAAATCATGATCATTGTTGAGGAAGGTGAGAGGTTGGAAGGCAGATAATAGTATTTTGTTTAGCAGTGAAATGAACAGATTACAATTGGTCCTCCTCTACCCCAATATTCCTGAGTTTTATAACATCTGTTCCACTATTGAAAAGCTTTGAATTAATCTGAATTTGGCCTTCTCTTGGCATCCAGTGGTGAGAGTTCACCATTACTGCATTTTGGAAAGAAAAGAATAACAGTGAGTACTTTGCTTCTCTTTGAGTTATGTGTATGTACTTGTACACTAGTGTGAGGGCAAAATTAAACTAATTTCAAGTTCTTAGGTGACTATGGTGATTGGAAAGAGGTATTTAACTAACATCCTTGGAGACTGAAATCTTTTGTCTATCTACAGGTTTTTTTTTTTTTTTTAATGGGACTCAGTTCTCTGCATGAGAAAAAAAACCTCACTCTTCAAGAGGGTCAATAATTTGAGCCAGATGGAATAGCTACAATAGAATTTGAAGTTGTTGTTTTAATTACATAGATTTACTGATGTATTTAGTATCCAACATGTGTTGTAGGATCCTGATGGAGAAAATGCTCGTAGGGCATTGCAACGAACAGGAGGATCATTTCCAGGAGGACACGTCCCTGATATGGGATCAGGGTTGATGAATTTACCACCTTCGATTCTCAATAATCCAAACATTCCTTCTGAAGTTATCAGTAATTTGCAAGCTGGTAGACTTGGTTCCACAATTTTTGTTGCTAATGTAAGTTTAAACTTTAGTCTAAAATACTGTCAATTCAGATACTTAGTTCTAATCATTAGATTACTTAATTGAATGAATAAGTTATAGATGTATAGAACCTTCTGCTTAGTTTTAACTGAAGCAAGTGAAACAATTATTGTAAATTCAAATTCAATTTAAATCTGTATACATAAGGTTAGAATTTTAATACAACTATTTGGATTTTTTTTAATAGAAAACTGGAATTTATACACTTTTAAACAGTTCTTGGAATTATTTACTCTAATTATAAGTGTTGTGGTTTGTAATGGTAAATAGATTTTTTTTGGTGGTCTTTATATTTGTGAAAATGCATGTTGAAGTTGGTTTGTCATTTGTTCTGAGCTTTTGAAATCAATGATATTTTAAAAATCTGAATTTCTCTTGGTAAAAGTAGATGTACAACTTTCAAATATACAAAACAGGTTTGAGCAGTCTGTAGACAATTTTGGAAATTTCATATGATAAGGATAAGGAACAACATAGATGTAGCTTAACTGATTTTAAACAACTTAAGGTTTTTTAATTTTAAAATTATTGATGTTCTGTTGAACAAGAATTATAGTTTTTTGGTTTTGAGGGTTTAGAAAAGATTCTTTTGTATTTACAAATGGGAAGAGGGGTTTATTAGGTGTATAACTTTATACAATTTTATGTTAAGCTTGACTTCAAAGTTGGTTGGAAGAAGCTAAAGGAAGTGTTCAGCATAGCTGGAACTGTAAAGCGGGCAGATATTAAAGAAGACAAAGATGGCAAGAGCAGAGGAATGGGCACTGTCACTTTTGAGCAAGCAATTGAAGCAGTTCAAGCAATTTGTATCCTAATTTACATTTTAGCATAATTTATAAGGTTGAAGAGGCTTGATACCACTTTGTGGATGTAGTGGAATTTAAGGTTGCCAGGCTTAGAATGTATGTTGAACTTTAGTCTCCAGCACATAAAACCTTTACTATGTCCAAGTACTAAAGTCACTCTTAAAGCTTAATTAACCATATTGTACAGGGCTAGTAAGACATTTTTTTCTACTCTCTTTCTTCCACAGCTAATGGTATGTATACATTCTTTTAACAGTTATGTAATCCATTGTATATTAATGCAGTTGCTTTAAATAAAGCCTTGTTAATTTTCTTTTTCAATGACTAAATAAAAAATCTTATCTATAAAATAAAACTATAATATCAAAGAATAGAAGATTTTTTGAGTATATAGAAGTGGCTATTACCAATAAATATTAAAGATGTTAAATATCTACAGTAGTTGGACTCTATTAAAAATTAGTTTGTGTTCTTGTATAGTTTCATAGTTGTCTTAACTGGCTTTCCTTGACTGAACCAACAGCTATGTTCAATGGGCAGTTTTTATTTGATAGACCTATGCATGTAAAAATGGTGAGTTCCTATGTATCACATCAACCCTCCAACCTCTTCAAATCTTTCATCTGTTCTTCTCTACATTACAGCTCTTATAGGTACTATGTTAACTATATAATAATCTTTTTTGCAATTAGGATGACAAGTCTGTTCCTCATGAAGAGTACCGTTCACATGATAGTAAAACACCACAGTTACCGCGTAAGTAAAAGCTATTATTAAAAACAACACAGGCTTTTTTTATTTCAGTTTTATTATATGCTAAGAAAGACTTTTTGTGCCTTCATCCTAAGTTGTTCACGCTTTGGAGTTATAAAAACACTTTGCTATTGATTCGGATAGCTGAGGACATAAATGTAATGTTTTCTTTTTTTTTTTTTGGTAGTTTTTCTTGACCATAAGCGTTACATGCTAAAATATTTGGTAAATTCATACACATGAAGGAAAAAATTCCTGTAATTTTACCACCCACAAGTGACCCTCATTTATAACATTTTTGTGTATTTTTTCCAGCCTTTTCTTCTATGCATGTATTTTTTTTGCATAGTTTGAAACTACCAGATAAGTAGTTTTGTTTTTTTTTTTGTTTGTTTAACATTAGACTATAATAAGCACTTTCCATGTTGAAAATTCTTTCCAGTAAAATAATAAATTCTTTTACTGGCAGAATAATAGTATGTCATATAGATGCTCTATAACCAATTCATTGGTCCTTAATTTAGGTGTTTTAACTTTTATTTCCATTAATAACCAGCAGAGTAATACATGTCTGTTTGTATACAGGTCTTTGGTTTTGTTTTGTTATTAGAATAGATATTCTGAAGTAGATTTGCAGTTCTCAAGGTATGCACATTGATTAGTATTACCAGATTTTTTCCAAAGGATTATAAAACAGGTATAATATACTTATTTGAAAAATGGTAATAATAGTATCTACTTAATGGGGTTGGCATGAATATTAAGTATTACACATAAAGCATTTGGAACCATTCTAGCACAGTGTAAGCATTCAATACACCTCAGATAATTGTTTTTACTATTTTACTGCACCATCTCTGGTTATTAATAAAGGCTTTTTAAAAAATCATAAAATACTTTAAATATACAGACAAAAATAAAATTATTCATATAGTTGTCATATGTCATGTTTGTTGTAGATTTTTTTTTTTCTTTAAAATAAGTACAATTTCGCCGGGCTTGGTGGCACAGCCTGTAATCCCGCGCCTTTGGGAGGCTGAGGTGAGTGGATTGCCTGAGCCCGCGGGTTCGAGACCCACCTGGGCAGCGAGACCTCATCTCTACAATAAATCAAAGTATCAGCTGTCAGCTGGGCGTGGTGGCACATGCCTGTAATTCCAGCTACTTGGAAGGCCGAGGCAGAAGGATCGCCGGAGCCCAGCAGGTTGAGGCTGTGGCCGGGAGTGGCCACTGCACTCCAGTCTGGGCGACAGAGTGAGACTCCAACTCAAAAAAAAAAAAAAAAAAAAGTACAATTTTACAGATGAAGTGGAAGGTCCCCTGTTTCTTACCTGTATCTTTCAACTTATATCTTACGCAGTGGAAACAACTCAGGAATTACAGTATTTATCATTTAGGATTTAATATTTTGATTGCAAATTTGTGCATCCATAAACACAGAGTTGTTTTGCTGGATTTAAAATTTGGTGTGAGTCACATCATATTGTATATACTCTTATGTAACTTGCTGTTTTTTGTTTAAAATTGTTTTTTAGATTTATTTATGTTGATAGATATGGCTCTAGTTTCTTCATTTTAACTGCTGGTACCATATTTTATACTATTTTCTGGGTTTTTTTTAAGTTATTCTAATTTTTATATATTAGATACTGATTATTTTGTAATTAGACTCATCTCTTAATATTTGCTAGACATTATATGTAAAACTCTTCCAGCCCTAATCTGTTGTTTTGAAGAAGATTTTAAACTATTGATTGTTCATGTTTTCTATTGCTTTTTAAGTCAATTTTGGTAATTTCTGTTTTTCTAAGGATTTAAAAATTTTTGCTCATTTTTAAGTTTATTGGCATAAATTGTCTCATAAGTTTCTGCTACATCTATAGTTCTCTCTTTTAAATTTAAGTGGCTGGCTTTCTTGTTTTTTGGTCAATTTAACTAGAAATTTGTCAATTTTATTAGTGTATTCAAATAGCTGAGTTTTATTTTGTGTATCTTTAACTTTTGCTCTTAGCTTTATTATTTTTTCTTTCTATATTATTGGGCTTAGTCTCTTATTTTTGTCTCAACTCCTTAAGTTTAATGCTTACCTCAGTAATTTGTAGCCTCTCTAACATAAGCAGTTGTGACTATAAAGTTAGCACACAGGTTTCTTTTTTATTGTGGAGTATTTTTATTATGGTTCAGTTTTTAATGTATTTAAAAATTGGCATTATGGTTTCTTATTGAGCTGTGCATTTTTAAAAATACAATTTTTGAATTTCAAAACGTATGGAATTTTTTTTTTTTTTTTTGAGTTGGAGTCTCACTCTGTCGCCCAGACTGGAGTGCAGTGCAGTGGCCGCTCTCGGCCACCGCAGCCTCGACCTCCTGGGCTCCGCGATCCCTCCGCCTCAGCCTTCCGAGTAGCCGGAATTACAGGCGCACGCTACCATGCCTGGCTGATTTTTTGATTTATTGTAGAGATGAGGTCTCGCTGCCCAGGTGGGTCTCGAACCCGCGGGCTCAGGCAATCCACTCACCTCAGCCTCCCAAAGGCACGGGATTACAGGCTGAGCCACCGAGCCCGGCTGGATTTTTTATTTTATTTATTTTTTAGTGTTCATCTAACTTCAGCATGGTCAGAGAATGTGGTCTGTATGAATGGGTTCTTTGGTATTAATTTGGATTTGTGTTATAGAAGACCTACCATATAGCAATTTTTTATAAGTATTGCACGTATGTTGGGTTAATGTAGTGTCCTATATTTGTCCATTAAATAACGTTTGTTATTAGTCATTTAAGTTGTTTTAGATTCTTACTGATAATTTTGTCTGCTTGTGTTATCATTTACTAAGGAATGTATCTGGTAAAGTTTCCCTTTAATATCTATTTTTTCTTGAGATTTTTGAAAAATCAGTTTGATAATTTTTTTCCATGAATTTAAAGAGTTTAGTTTATTCTATTCACATTTATTGACTAGTTGGATTAATTTCCGTTATCTTATTTTGTATTCCATTTGTCCATGTTTAACAAATATTTGTTTTTCTCCTCTTTTGCTTCTTTAGTATTTATCTTGGCTATTTTAATGTGTCTGTGTAAAGCTTGAAGTTATAATTATTCTCTTAATAGTAGTGTGACCTTCAGATGCTTTAATTTTAATCACTTTTCTAGTGAATTATATGCTCAGTGTTTTTTTTATTAATCAATATTTTTTATTATGGTTTTGTGGGGTACAGTTAAGTGTTAAGTGTACAGTTACATTTCATTCAGGCACCCTGTTGATAAGACGTGTTTTCCAATCCCCAGACAGATATTTGCTACTGTTAATCCCATCCCCCCCTCCATAGTTTCCCAGTACCATCAGTCATTTTCTTATAGTATTACATTGGATGTTCAAGGTCCATTATATGAGTGAGAACTTG
>NW_007249756.1:1298124-1299300 GCF_000164805.1 Carlito syrichta | reverse complement strand
AATTCATGATTTTGTTCTTTTTTATGGCTGCATAGTATTCCATCATGTATATGTACCACATTTTTTTAATCCAGTCCTCTTTTGATGGGCAGCATGGTTGTTTCCAGGTTCTTGCTATTGTGAACAACGCTGCGATAAACATACGTGTGCAGGTATCTTTTTATAGAGTGATTTGAGTTCTTCTGGGTATATTCTCGGTAGGGGGATTGCAGGATCATATGGAAGTTCGATTTTTAGAGCTTTTAGGAATCGCCACACTGCTTTCCACAGAGGTTGCACTAGTTTACACTCCCACCAACAGTGTAGAAGTGTTCCCTTTTCACCACACCCTCTCCAGCAGCTGTTATTTTTTGAGTTGTTGATAATTGCCATTCTGACTGGAGTTGGTGGTATCTCAGTGTGGTTTTGATTTGCATCTCCCTGATGATTAGTGAGGTTGAGCATTTCTTCATGTGTTTGTTGGCTGCTTGGATGTCTTTTGTGAAGTGTCTGTTCATATCTTTTGCCCATTTTATAATGGGGTTGTTTGTTTTCTTCTTTTCAGAACATTTCAGTTCCTTGTAGATCCAGGATGTTAAGCCTTTGTCAGACCTAGAGTTGGCAAATACTTTTTCCCAGTCTGTAGGCTGTCTCCCTGCTCTCTTGATGGTTTCTTTGGCTTTACAGAAGCTTGTCAGTTTAATAAGGTCCCACTTGTCTATCTTCTCTCTTACGACCTGTGGGTTTCGGGTTTTGTATAGGAATTGGATGCCAGTTCCGATTTCCATGAGGGTATTTCCTTACTTTTCTAAGGTTCTTATGGTTTGAGGTTTTACATTTAGGTCTCTGATCCATTTGGAGTTAACCTTTGTGCATGGTGATAGATAGGGGTCCTGTTTCAATCTTCTGCATGTGGTCAGCCAGTTTTCCCAGTACCATTTACTGAATAGGTTCTCCTCTCCCCAGTAGTGGTAGTGGGGGCTTTGTCGAAGATGAGTTGGTTGAGAAATTGAGGTTTTGCTTCTGGAATCTCAATTCTGTTCCATTGATCTATATGCCTGTTCCTGTACCAATACCAAGCTGTTTTGATGATGTAGCTTTATAGTAAAGTTTGAAGTCTGGTATTGTGATACTACCTGCTTTGTTTTTTTTTGCTGAGGATTGTTCTGGCTATTCTTGGACGTTTGTGTTTCCATA
>NW_007249756.1:1296233-1297863 GCF_000164805.1 Carlito syrichta | reverse complement strand
CTGTTTGTTTATTATTGGTGTAGAGAAATGCGATTGTCTTTTGTACATTTATTTTGTATCCTGAGACTTTGCCAAAGGCCTTTATCAATGTAAGGAGGCTTTGACAGATCTCTTGGTTTCAAGGTACACAATCATATCATTTGCATAAAGAGATAACTGACTCCTCTTTTCCTATTTGAATACCTCTGATTGCCTCCTCTTCTCTGATTGCTCTAGCCAGGACTTCCAATACTATGTTGAACAGGAGGGGTGAGAGTGGGCATCCTTGTCTAGTTCCAGTTTTCAGGGGAATTGGTTCCAATTTTTGTCCATTTAGGAGTATGCTGGCTGTGGGTTTCTCCTAGTTGGCTTTTACTATTTTGAGGTATGTTCCCCATATGCCTAGATGTTCAAGGGTTTTTATGAAGAAGTGGTGCTGGATTTTATCAAAAGCTTTTTCTGCATCTAATGATATGATCATGTGGTTTTTGTTTTGACATCTGTTGATGTATTTAATTACACTTGTGGTTTTACGAATGTTGAACCAGCCTTGCATCCCAGGAATGAAGCCTACTTGGTCATGGTGGATGATTTTTGAGATGTATTGCTGAATCCGGTATGTCAGGATCTTGTTGAGAATTTTAGCATCTATGTTCATCAATGATATTGGCCTGTAGTTCTCTTTCTTGTTGGATCTTTACCTGGCTTGGGTATCAATGTGATGTTGGTTTCGTAAAATGATTTGCGGAGAGTTCCATCTTTTTCAATTGTCTGGAATACCTTCAGTGGGATTGGTATCAGCTCCTCCTTTAATGTCTTGTAGAATTCTGCTGGAAAGCCATCTGGACCAGGGCTTTTTTTTGTGGGAAGTTTTCTTATTACATAGTCGATTTCCTTGATTCTTATTGGTCATTTAGGGTCTCAATTTCTTCTTATTCCAACCTAGGTAGGTTGTGTGATGTCAGAAAGTCCTCCATTTCCTTAAGGTTTTCAAGTTTGTTTCCATACAAGTGTACGTAGTAGTCTCTAATGATCTTTTGTATTTCTTCAGCGTCAGATCTGACTTCATCTTTTGTGTTTCTGATTGTGCTTATTTGGTTTTTTTTCTCGTTTTTTCTTGATCAGTCTAGCGAGGGGACCATCGATCTTGTTTATCCTTTCGAAGAACCAGCTTTTTGTTTCATTGATTTTTTTGTATTATCTTTTTGTCTTCTATATCCTGGATTTAGGCTTTTATTTTGGTTATCTGGATTCTTCTGCTGAAATTAGGGTTTTTGTGGTCTTGCTTTTCCAGCTTCTTTAGGTGGCTTGTTAGGTTGTGAATTTCTGTTCCTTCCATTTTCTTCATGTGTGTTTGTAGGGATATAAATTCCCCTCTTACTACAGCTTTCGGGGCATCCCAGAGATTTTGGTAAGATGTTTCTTCATTTTCATTTGTTACCAGGTATCTTTTGATCCCTTTTTTGATTTCTTCATTGACCCAGGAGTTGTTTAGCATCATGCTGTTTAGTGTCCATGTCTTTGTGGGATTTGGGGGGACTTTGTTGGTGTCAGAGTTTATTTTTATTCCACTGTGGTCCGAGAAGGTGCTTGGTAAAATTTTGGTCCTTTTAAATTTGCTTATGCTTGATTTATGGCTGAGTATGTGGTC
>NW_007249756.1:1294178-1294869 GCF_000164805.1 Carlito syrichta | reverse complement strand
TAGGTTATTCTTGGTTGAATTGTTTCTCTTTTAGAACTTTGAAAATAGGGCTCCAGGCTCTCCTGGCCTGAAGGGTTTCTGTGGATAAATCTGCTGCTATTCTAATTGGTTTTCCCTGGTAGGTAGTCTGGCCTTTTTCTCTTGCTGCCTTTAGGATTTTTCCTTTTATAGTTACTTTGTTTAGGCGAATTATTATATGTCTGGGAGTTGGTCTTCTCATTTGTTTTCTTGCAGGGGTTCTCTGAATCCCTTGTGTTTGAATTTTTTCATCCTTAATGAGATGAGAGAAGTTTTCTTGAATGATTTCATGAAATGTTTGTTCCAGTGTGGCTTCTGTTTCTCTCTCTGCCTCAGGAAACCCAATTATTCTTAGGTTTGGTCTCTTGAAGTGATCATTCATCTCTTGCAGGTTTTGTTCTGTCTTTTTGAGCTTCTTTTCTATGCTTTTGACAATTTAGGTTAATTCTGTGTTTTGGTCTTCGAGCTCTGAGATTCTTTCTTCTGCTTGGCTGATTCTCCTTTCCATGCTTATTAGTCTGTTGTTCATTTCCATCACAGTATTCTTTACTGCTGTCATTTCTGACATCAGCTCCTTCCTATTTTCCTCTTGTCTCGCCTCAATTTTTTTAAATTCTCTCCATTAATGTGTTGATGACTGGGGTTGTTGCATGTAACCAGTCATTCTGGGGGG
>NW_007249756.1:1280608-1294158 GCF_000164805.1 Carlito syrichta | reverse complement strand
TGGAGTTGCACTGTAGGTTGAAGATGGTCCTTTTTGTAGTTTTGAGATTTACTTAAGGGGAGAGCTGTGATTCAAAATCTGTCTGCAGGTCCTGGTATTCGCTGACAGGTATGTAGATAATGTGGAACCCACTTCCCACTACCCTGGAATCTGTCCGTGAAGTGGTGCTGTAGGTTTACTCCCTGAAATAAAATGTGGTTAAGAGAGGGGAGAGAATGAAGCAGATAGTGGGCTGAAGAGGGGAGTGGAGAGATAGAGGAGTAAGGGGGGAAACAAATGAGTGTGCCAACAAATTGAGAGAGGCCTATACTGAAACTGATAAAAACAATAGACCACAGCTACAGACGAACCAACTCTCATACAAAAAATAAAAAATAAAAATAAAACATATAGTGATGCTAACCAACCACCTTGTTAGTGTGCTGTTCCTCTATACAAAGATATGGTTTACAGAGAGAAGAAAAGAGAAGAAAAGGAAAACGAAAAAAGAAAAAAGGGAACAATACAGTAGGAATAGAATTAAGTCATTAAACTAATAGTATCAATGAAGTACACTCTGAGACATTTCGTTTAAGTCCAATGTCCTTTCAGGTCTGATTTCTAGTTTTCTTTTCAAGTGGTAAATTAGTTTGCAGTTAGTGTCAGTTGCCCCTGGTCTACTGTGAAGGACAGTTCAGGTTACCCTCTGTTCACCACTCTGGCCTATGTCTTTATCAAGCTTGTTTCTCCCTTTTCGGTGTTGTTACCTTGAATCGCCAGCAGGTGGTGCAATCTCAGCTGCTTGCCCCAGAGGGGGTGGGGCCGGACAGGAACAAGATGGCTGCCTGCCTCAGAGCAGGCAATAGGAGCCTTACAGTGGGCAGGACAGTCTCGGTCGCAGGAGAATGATCCCAGCAGATCTTCCCTGAAGGGGTTTGATGTGGATTGCCTCGGGCTGGGTGGTGTGATGTGCTACGGCCGTCACAGAGGCTGTGGCAGTGGGCAGTGGCGGTGGCGGCAGCGGCGGCGGGGGGAGGGTCTGCGGCAGCGGCACAGTTTGCGCTGCAGTGACTGTCCAGTCCGGTGCAATGTCCCAGCGGTGGCAACGGCCGAGCTCCGTATGAAGAGCAGGCTGCGATGTTGGGGTCCACAGCCCCCTGGGGCGAGAGTCAGAGACCCACTGCAGATCTGCTTTGCAGAGGGCTTCAGAGACCCGGTTGCCCCGTCGCCATCTTGCCGTTTCTTATGCTCAGTGTTTTTTTCTATATCAATTTTTTTCTATCCCTCTGATTAGGCATTATTATTATTTACCATTTTCTTGTGTCATCTCATCATTCCTCTGTGCTGACCTTTCCTCTGAAGCATTTATTTTAGAAGCTCCGTTGTTAGTAGATTCTCTCAGTTTTGGTTTGTCTGTAAATGTTTTCAAAGATAGTTTCATTTGTTGTATATTTTGAGATTGATAGTTATTTCTCAAAGCACTTTGAAAATATTTATCTTTACATTTCCATTGCTGCTGTGTTGTCATCTCTCCGTTGAATTGTTCTTTGTTCATAAGTAGTCTTTGTGCTTTATGCAGTTTATTTTAAGATCTTCGTCTTTGTGTACAGTTTTTTGCAGTGAGGGTATGGATTACTATTTATTGAGCTTTCTACAACTGGGAATTCAATTTTTAAAAGTAAATTCTAAAAAAATTTTCAGCCATGTTATCTTTGAATATTGCCATTTGTCCCTTTACAGGGCAGTACTCCCCTCCCTCAAGTTCACCCAATCAGTCAGGTTGCCATCTTTCAAGATCCTGGCTTTATTCAGAGACTTTCAGTTACTTTCCCACTATCCCTACTCTTCTGTTTATTTAGATTAAGAAAAAAACCCTATCCTATTATGTTCATACTTGTATGAATATTCTTTTTGAATTTTATAGTCTCGTATCTATTGTTGTATAATATGAACTCATGGACTTTGACAGAATCAGTTTGATTTAGTTAATTCTTATAACAACCCCCCTCCCAGTTTTTTCCTCTCACCTTTGCTTTCTCTGTTCCTTTGTTCAAATTATTCTAACTTGGCAAGTGGGAATCTTATGCCCAGTGCCTTTGATATTCTTACTTTTTGGTGAAAACATTTCCCAGATCCATTCTGATTAGTTCTTTTGTTTGTTTTAAGACATGAGAGTGGCCTAACTTCAAGGAGTCCTGGTTTCTTTTAGTGAGGAATGACAGAGATGAAAATACAGATGCTTGTACACACATAGGCATTGGTGATTGTCAGATGTGCTGTTGCTTCCAGGTCGACCATTTTTAGGAACTGAGTGAGAGAAAGTTCCTTCACCTTGATCTTTACAATGAAATATAATAGGCTTCTGTTCTCTAACTTTTAACAATTAAATATATATATGGTTTTCTAAGCCTCTAAGTCTTATTAATTGCTACTTGGGCTAATAAGAACTTTAAAATCATACTCAGATTTGGTAAAATAAAACAACTCTGTCTATATGTTTTACTGTTTTTAAGGTTATCAAATTATACTTTTTGACATCTATTTTCAACTAATTCAATCCTATATTTTAATCTAATAAAAATATGTTAATGAAATTTAATTTAGTTTAATTAGTTTATTTTAAGAGAAGTTGTAAAAAGAATGTTGGATTTGGAGACAGAAGACTTAAATTCTAGTCTTAGCTTAATCACATTATCAAGTGGTGTTGTGTGCTTAAGGTGCCATATAAATGTAAAGACATTTATGTCAGTGAGAAAAGTAGATAATGTAATATTTGCATTATCCAGTGTTATGTTTTCATGGTGACTTATTAGTTTTATTTCAACTCTCTTTAAAGTAATTTTAAGATCTTATGTGGTTTTACACATTTGGGCAAGATGCTCCTTTTCAGGTATGTATACCCATTTATAAGATTGATAAAATACTCAAATTGCTCTTGGTATTTTATTATTCCTTTTGGTATACCTTTATGTGGGATATAAGGTGGACCTGTTTTATAAAATACTTCTCATTAAAAAGTGGTTTTATAGTCAGGCTTCAGTGTACTGCTTTCTATATGAAAATAAGAACCAGTACTTTTAGTTACAGACTTACAGAAATTTAGAGACATTACTACAGGCGTTTAGCTTTTTTGAAGTTTTAGTGCTAGTTAGTTAATCATATATCTTGGAAATATTGTTCTTATTTGTGTTGTAGGCGGTCTAGGAGGTATTGGAATGGGACTTGGTCCGGGTGGACAGCCTATTAGTGCCAGCCAATTGAACATAGGTGGTGTAATGGGAAATTTAGGTCCAAGTGGTAAGTATCTTAAATTTCTGATTTATTTTTAAATGATATATTTGCTAGATAATAAAGCTTACATTTACTACTCTATATTATTTTTCAAAGGACTCTATTGTATAGTTAAATAGCTAGGGTGTCACTTCAGTCTGAAAGAGGAATGGAACTTTGAGAGCAGCTAACATGAAAGAGAGCAGACAAAGGTCAGGAAGGGTCCTCTGGGGCTAGCCATGTTGGAGCTAGTCTTTTGGCATTGTGAATTTTGAAATGTCTTTAAGGCAGAAGGAGACTATCATGGATGTACAGTATTTGTGGAATAGCTGAAATATTATTATATCATAGGCAACCTAAATTTGTATATCTAGTTGGGAAGGTGGTTTTTCAGGTAGCTGTTTGACTGCTTGCTAACTAATAGTTCATTTTTGGAGATTGGTTTTCAAACTTTCTTGTGTCAGGATTCCCTTTTTTACTCTTAAAATACTCTTAAAATTTGTTGAGGACCCCTAAATGCTTTTGTTTATTATGTGATAATATTTGCCAATATTTGTTGTATTATAAATAAAAACTTAGAGATAGTTACATATTCATTTAAAAATAGCTATAATAAATCGATTACATGTTACATAAATAAACTTTTTAAGAAAATAAACTATTTCCCAATGCAAACAATATTAGTGAGAATGGTGGCATTGTTTTATTTTTCCTTACATCTCTTTAATGTTTGACTTAATACCTTACAGCTATGCTGTTATATCTGTGTCTGCATTCAGTATGGGGTGGTCACATATATAGTGGCTGGAATATTACACTTTATACTCACAAGAGAATGAGAGTCGAATAGTCAAATAATGTCTTTAGTATATGATGACTAAAATAGTTATCCATTAAACCCTCCAGAGTCCCCAGTCCATACTTTGAGAATTACTGTTTTAATTGAAGGCCTAATAAATGCTATCAGATTCCTATTTTTGCTGAGGGGCTATGGTTGCACATTAACTTATGAGGGTGTTCTGGTAATCATTCTGGTTCAAACTGTTTTTTTTCTTTAATTTAGGCTTTTATAACCCCCACCCTCTTAAACACATTCTATTTATATTTTTAAATGATTACTACTTCCTTAACTGCCATGTCTGGAGAATACCTTACGTTCTAGTCTGATCTCTAAATCTGCTGTAGTAATATTTGTGTGTTTGTGCTGAGGGGGCTTTATCAGCGATAGTAATATTTCTTTGCTTGTTCCAAAAAAAGTGAATGAATACCTAGTTCTAGATATTCTCTAACTGAATGTGGTGGGTGTGACCAGTGAATTTTACTTTCTTGTCTAATAAATGTTCAAAGAGGCCTTTTTGAGGACTCATGATTAGATAGCTGCTATAGCATGGCACGTTAAACCATTCCTCCTGTACCCCACTGCTTCTCTTTGTGTTTCATTGTGGCTAGACCAGTGGTATCTGTTTTGCTATCATGCATTATGTCATTCTTTAGAGATAAAAATAAAATTTACTGAAAGTTTATACTGTGTGTTTTATTTGAGGTATGGGAATGGATGGTCCAGGTTTTGGAGGAATGAATAGAATTGGAGGAGGTATGTATAAGCATTTGTATTTTGTATAACCAAAATACATTTTAGCATTTTTAGTAAATTAGAATCTGCATTGAGAATACCAAGAAAAAAGTCATGGTTTATTGTTGGCTCATGTTCTAAATGCTGCTTGCAGAAATTGAGCCTAGTACATACTTAAGGGAAGGTGGTGTGTTAAGAAGTAGCTGCAAAGGTCGGGTGGTTGAAAAGCTTACTGATGAGACTTTACAAAATTTATCTTTCAGCTGTATAACTTGACAGTCAAATCTCAAAGTTAATCTTTATTCCATAGGAATTGGGTTTGGTGGCCTGGAAGCAATGAATAGCATGGGAGGATTTGGAGGAGTTGGCCGAATGGGAGGTAGGTAAATGTAGGTAGTAGGGTGTGTATGCTACATTTAGTTTTTATTATTATTAAAAACTTCCCACTTGACTTAGGAATGGGTGCTATAGATGTCTTCAGAAGGCATAAGGAAGGGCGTTAGGGGATAAGGATAGGCATGGAGGGAATAAGGATGGTATATATGTCATGTGAGGTAAGTTGTAAATCACAGACTGTTTTGTATTTGTGACTTATTCTGTCTTTTCAGTTTAGTTTAGATATATTCCTGAATATCTTACCATGCATTGATATACTTGAAAAAGGGTTAATTTGTTGCACAATCTTTTCAGAGCTATACCGTGGTGCGATGACTAGTAGCATGGAGCGAGATTTTGGACGTGGTGATATTGGAATAAATCGAGGCTTTGGAGATTCCTTTGGTAGACTTGGTAGGGCTGGCTGCATACTTCTCCTTTTCTTTTTGTAGGTTATAATTTTCAAAATTTGTTCTCTTTTTTGTGAAGAATCAGAAGTTTATAATGTTTCATACAGTTTATTTCCTGAAGAAAACACTTTAGGCATTTTAATGTATTAGCTCTCTTATTCAATACCTTACATATTTGAACCTCATTTTCATAAGACTTTATACTTTTCAGTTATTGTACATCCCCCGAGAGCATAGTACCTTGGGAATTTGAAAGTATGATTATTTAAATTAATTAGTATATTATCTTTCCATCCTTGTTTAGGTAGTGCAATGATTGGAGGGTTTGCAGGAAGAATAGGAGCTTCTAACATGGGTCCAGTAGGATCTGGAATAAGTAGGTTTAAATTTTACTAGAATTTATTCAGTAATATTTGACTGCTTGCAAAGACTTTGCAAGAGTAGTTACTGTAGTTTAGTAATACTTTGTTCTTAAATGTTAATATGTCTTGTTATAATTTCAGAAACTTTGATAGTTATTGAGCTAAGCTTTTGTTTGATCATTGTTTGAAATTTCTAATTTTACTGTTTAAATTTTACTCCTTTGATATTTTTAAACTAACACTAGAATATGTGTTAACTATCAACCAATTCAAGAACCTTCTTTCCAACTGAAAGATGTGGGGATTTCTCTGATCATGTGTCAGGAATAGCTCTTGCTTTAATATCAGCTTTGTTTCCTTGCTTATTTTCTATAACAGCTATAAGTGACTAGCTTGTTTTATCTGTGACAGCTATTTTGTGTCTTTTGGTTAATGTGGTTACAACACTTTTAGAGACCTGAGCTTGAGGGCTAAGGTTGAAAGAGGTTTCTTTTCCTCTTATACCTTTCCTGTAATAGAATCGAGTAGTTGCAGCACTGGGGAGTGCTGAATCTCCCATCCATCTATTTCTACCACTACACTAGGCCTTTTATTAAGCCTTAAAACATAGTTTAATTTCTGACCTCTACTGCTTACTTGGCCAGGTCTCTGTGAACTCTTCATACTTTATTGATTTCCTGTAATTGACAAAATTTCACTAGTAGGAAATATAATGTGTTTGAACTATTCTAAGAGCGAATTCTAAAAACCTGTCAGCTGAAGACATCTACTTCCGTTGCATGTTGCTTCTCATTTTATTCCTCCTTTTCATAATCTTTTAGCCTTGGCCATTTTCTTGTTAGTCCCAGCTTTTCTATCTTCCTCTTTCATCTCAGTGTTTGTACTTCTGTTTCCCTAATTTTATATTTGTTCTTCACAAAAAACCAATTTGAGGCTGGGTGCAGTGGCTCAAGCCTGTAATCCCAGCTCTTTGGGAGGCTGAGACGAGAGGATTGCCTGAGCCCATGGGTTCAAGACCAGTCTGGGCAACATGGTAAGACCTCATCTCTACAATAAAACAAAAAAAATTAGCCGGGCATAGTAGCGTGTGCCTGTAGTTCCAGCTACCTGGAAGACTGAGGCGGAAGGATCGCTGGAGCCCAGCAGGTAGTCACTGGGGTGGCTGTGAGCATGCCGCTGGACTCCAGCCTGGGTTACAGAGTGAGACTCCAACTAAAAAAAAAAAAGCCATTTTGAGAGGCATGCTAATTTTTATAATTTCTATGTATAGGGATATTATAGATATAAGAAAAAAGAATATGTTTTGAGAATCAGTAGGATTGGAATTATTAAAAGGGACAGGAAATAGAGTTAAGGCTTAAGATTCAAGTAGAATAAAGAATGAGCTAGGAGCTAAATTCTCAAGTCCTATTTTTTTGTTCCTTCAACAAATTCGCTATAATATTGGAATTAAAAATTACATTTTGCTATGATTATTGAATTGCTATGAAAAGAAGAGAAAACCTGTGGGAAACAGAAGTGAAGATACTGAGACAAAAATGAAGCTAGGAAAGGAATATTTACATGTAGGAAAGTATGATAAGAGCAACAACATCTGTGCTGGAGTTGTAGTAATCTTTATTTTATCTTTATTTTACTTCTAGCAATTAATATGCTTGATATTATTGGAAAATAAAAATGATGGTAAAAGCTACTGTAATGTTATTGAATAAAGTGATTGATAGGGAATTGATATAGTTTGTATGTTTTATGATCAGAATGTGATTTTATAGAGGTATATATGTATAATGTATTTATATAATGGCTAGAATTAAGATTTCTCAACTAACTAAATGAATACCAAAAGTAAATTTTGTTCCTTGGAATATTATTGTATTGTCTGTATGAAAATAGCATTATGTTTGTATATTATTTAATTATATAGATGAATATCTTGCTCCTCCTCTTTCTCAAAAATGACTCTCTCCCTCTTTCCCTTTTTCCTCCTTTTTCTTCTGTTTTTGAAATGAAACCATAAAACTCCCGAATCCTGCCTTCCCTTCTTGAAAATCTAGGTGGTGGAATGGGTGGCATGAACAGTGTGACTGGAGGAATGGGGATGGGACTGGACCGGATGAGTTCCAGCTTTGATAGAATGGGACCGGGTATAGGCGCCATCCTGGAAAGGAGCATCGATATGGATCGAGGATTTTTATCAGGCCCAATGGGAAGCGGAATGAGAGACAGATTAGGCTCCAAAGGCAACCAGATATTTGTCAGAAATGTAAGCAAATCAATGTAAAGGATAATTAAAATTCTTGTTTTTCTTGTGTATATGTTACTAATACCTCTTTTCATTCTAGCTGCCTTTTGACTTGACTTGGCAGAAACTAAAAGAGAAATTCAGTCAGTGTGGTAAGTATGTCATTGACTGCAGATATATCGATATTGATTATGAAGTAAAAATTGGTTTTAACTTTTAAACTCTATGTTTAGACCATTACCTGGCCAACTGCCTATTTCTGGATCGTCTGGATAGTGTCCCAGGTCTAATTTCACCTCAAATAAATGAATTATTTCTCTATCTTCTGACTTAGGACAGTGCAAATTACTATTAAATAACAGGGTTTAGAGTATATCCTGTTACTGTCTCTTGTCAACAAAGAAAGGGCTTCTTTTATTATCTCATTTTAAAAGGATTAATATGTCATCATTACTTGCATTAAAAAGCTTTTTTTTCTCATGAGAAATATTAATAAATGGTATATTTACTTCCTTGCATACACTGTAGTGCAGTAAGTTATCAGCATGAACACTGAGATGCTGACTTCTGGTTGATATGGATAGGTGAGAACCTTCTCCACATGCTGTATTCACAGGAAACTTAACTGATGGCATAGAAGCTACTGCCAGCAATTCCTTAGACATAAGTGTATTTTGTTTGCCTTTCTAATTCTTTGTAAACTGTTCTTAACTATAATGATACTACCTATACACTGTTAATGTTCCTGAGATCTAGATGTTTAGGTGGTCTGTTACTTTTAAAAGAGAGCCTTTTTTTGTACCATACTTACTTTTGTTGTAAAATATCTTAATTGATAAAATTCTCACTTTTTTTGGCAAGGATGGGAGAATTAGTGTGAGTGGTACAAAGTAACAAAGTCTTTGCTAGTATTTTTCTACTATTGCACTGAATCCCAGAGACTATAATGACAATCGGAAGCTACATAGGTAGCATATAATGATGAAAAAAGGTTAAAAGTTGTATATTCATCCTGGAGGTAACAGGAAGCTAAGAGTATTTGTAATATGTCTTTAATTTTTAAGATCATGAAGGGAATAGGTTCAGTGTTAGGTCACAAAAGTAGCCTGTTTCTACTATCAGAGACAGTATTATCAACTGGGTTCTCATAGTTCTTTGTACTTAGCTCTATTATAGCTTTTATTATATTGTAGTTATTTTTTCAAGTTTTCTTTAGTCCTGAAGACAAGAACTGTCATCTTTTTATCCTGGCATCTTTTTCTTTTTTTTTTTTAGAGAGACAAAGTCTGACTCTGTCACCCAGGCTGGAGTTCAGTGGCGCAGTTGTAGTTTACTGCAGCCTCAAACTCCTGAGCTCACATGATCCTCCCACCTCAGCCTCTGCATGATTAATTTTTTAAATTTTTTGTAGAGATGGTGGTGTCTTGCTATGTTGCTCAGGCTGGTCTCAAACTCCTGGCCTTAAGCAGTCCTCCCATTTAGGCTTCCCAAAGCACTGTGAGCTACCATACCTGGCCTATCCTAGCATCTTTTGTTGCCTCTGTACAATATGGTAAGAATTTATGAAATGTTTGTAAGTTGAGCATTCTGGGTAGTTCTTTATTCATTTATTCAGTTATTTATTCATTCATCAAATCTACAAATATTTTTTTGACAATCTGCTAGACCCTAGAATTATGATGGTAAACAAAGTCAGATACCCCTGCCTTCAAAAAACATACAATGTGAATTTGTCCAAATGTTCTGTGGACCCCCTTTCTTGATCATCCTTTTATTTTGCACTAATTTAAAATTCATGGAACGGAAACTTAATTTTTTTTTTTTAAGTGTTGTTGAAAACAAGTCAACTGGTAAAATAATCACCATTAAGAGAAAGCAAAAATAGTAAAATTGTTTCAAGGTATTGGTTGTCTTTTTAGGAGTAAGAAGAGCTACTAGGATGAGTAAGCAGAATTTGACCATGATCCCATAGATTACAGAGGAAGGAATATATTAAAGTCCTAGTGAAATACATCAAGAGTAGTGACAGCAAGTATAATCTCTGTTGACGTAGTTTCAGTGAAAAATATTTCATAATGGGATTTGACATTATGTTAACAAGTAGAAATGAAACAAGGTAAAAGAGAAAAGTAGAGCAGAGAAAATGACAAAATGTGAGCAGTGTTGAATTGTCTGTTCTTTATTCTATGTAGGCAGGTTTCCTTTTGAGGTCAGGTGTGAGCAAGGCTTGCCACAAACTTGAAGTCATTGGTAGACTCCTGGTTGGAGTGGTTTTGCTTTGACAGTATCAAAATCTAAATTTAAAAATTTGTACAGTATTTTAGCCATATGAAATAGTGATTACATCATTATTTATTGTTTTAGCTCTATTATAATTATACCTTCTTGAATAATCTGTAGTTGTATTTTAAGAATAAAACATTGCTTTTGTTTTATTGTCAATTCTATTGTAAAACCATCTGACTTTCAGATTTCATATTAAGGTAGTACTATACTTGCAAAATTATCTTTTATATCTCCCTTATTTTTAACCTTGAACTATATTGATGGGAAAGAAAATAAAGCTATAATTATATAGAATTGAGTGTCCAGTTATTGACAACTGTGGAAATTATCTGGCTAATGTGAACTGAACCATCCATTTTTCTACCACATGACTTTATTTATTTATAAATATTTGAGTCTTTCTTAGTTTGTAATATTTTTTTTAATCTGCTATGAGCCAGTGAAGTTCTCTGGCAATAAAAGACAGGTTTTTGAGGGGCAGAGATTGTTTTTTCTTCTGAGCCCAAAGTGAGTAAGTGTATTCTCTTACTTGGTTTTAGTAAGAGTCTAGTGCTACTCCATGCATCTCCCATAAACAATATCTGCCAGTACATGGTCCCACTGACAAGCCCCTTTCTTATAAAATGTCTCTAGTGATTAACTATTCTTCATGGAGCAGTTACAAAGACTGAGACGATGTTATATTATGGTTTATGTTATCCTCAATACATTTTCTTAGCTTTCATAATTCAGGAAAAAATGTTATCAGATCTTCTTAAATACAAGATGAGAAATAAGTTAGTATAACTGCTACTTTCCAATACCTTCTTATAATACCAGTAAACCCCCAGAAGTAAAGTTTTTGACCCCAGGCTGGTAACCTCACATATCATTCCTGTAGTAAAAGAGATCCTTCTTTTTATCTTGCCCTATGGTAATTCCTCAGTGACGTGCATTTTCAAGAATACTGAGTGGTAAAGCTGGGCTCTGTGGCTCAGCATGTAATCCCGCGCCTTGGGAGGCTGAGGTGAGTGGATTGCCTGAGCCCGCGGGTTCGAGATCTGCCTGGGCAACCTGGCGAGACCTCATCTCTACAATAAATCAAAAATTAGCTGGGTGTGGTAGCGCACGCCTGTAGTCCCAGCTACTTGGAAGGGTGAGGCGGAAGGATCGCCGGAGTCTAGCAGGACGAGGCTGCGGTGACTGGGAGTGGCCACTGCGCTCCAGTCTGGGCGACAGAGTGAGACTCCAACTCAAAAAAAAACAAACAACAACAACAAAACAAACAAAAAACCAAAAGAATACTGAGTGACAATAAATTAACTGACCTATGCAGAGTTGGACCCCACATTAGTTCAGATTTTGCTAATGGGATCAGATAGGTATAGTCCTTCAGACTTGTTCCCGTGTTGTTGGTATACTTCAACTATGTTCTGGCCTTCTGGCTCTGTGTGATGCTGGACTATAACATTTTAGGACTTTTGTGCAAGAAAGGCCCCTTTTTAGTTATTCTTGCTGTAAACCGTATAAACAAATATAACTTGGTTCCACACATTTTCATTATGTAGTATTTCTACATTAGTATGCTTGTTAACTGCAGGGAAAATGGAGACTTGTGAATTTTCTTTACTAAAGTACTTGCTGCTTAAAACATGATGGAGTTTAGAATAACTTCACAGTAAAAATAATGTATTAACAGTACAAATAGTAATAAAAGAAGGACATTCATTGATAATCACTTTCTTTTGTTTGTAAAGAAACACCCAAACTGTTTTTTTGTTCTTATACCTTAATTATGCTTCCTTAAGGTGGATGTCTGATTTTCCTTTTTTCTCCCATGGTTATGTTACAGCTTCTCTTAGGCAGATTTTATTGAACCATTTATTTATAAATACTTTAATTTGGTCTATTTTTAGGTATGCTTTTAAACCAGCATTCCTGAAGTATGCTCCAAATGTTGTTACTAGGCTACATTACATAAAGCAGAAAGGTTTAACTGAAAGATAAGTCGTTTTTGTTACTAGTGTATGTAATAGCGACGTGTTTGATTGTTTTGTGATACTGATTTCTCATGGCATACTATTTTATCCCATTCTCTTGCTAAAATAACAGGCCTATCTTTGTTTTCTTGGATTCATACAAGATTAGTAGATATTTAAGTCAGTTAAGGAAGTTATCAGAACAAGTAAAAAATTGGGCAGGTCTAATATTAATCAGTTATTTGAAACGATTTTTTTTCTTCTGAATTATTTATCTTTATGAAAGGCAATATTTCATTTGGTATTTATATAAGATTAGGAAGAAACTTAGAAAATTTTTAAGTCTTTCTGTTGTATCCTACTGGGCTACTGGGGTTTTGGAGGAGGGGGCAATCTAATCATGAAACAAGTATCTATGGGCTACTCGTTATATAGGCTGAGTATCCAGACTAAGAAGGTTCAAGTATCTTAACTGAAGGACCTTGTCAGGTAGAAAATTCTTGAGATCAGGTCAGGAATTTGGAAGTCTTAGAGCAGTTCTTATTTCTAAACTGAGGGACACAATTGAAGAGGAAAACAAGAAAGGGAGGCTTATCCTGAAAGATTGGGAGGTAGATGATATAATAGTGGCATACTTTCTTTTGAAGTTTTGAAGATTTCTTGCTTGGGTGAAACTTACTGTTGCTACAGTGGGATACTTATTTGAAGAAAAACTCTGAGTTTTTAGGTGAAATTAGAATAAGGAAAAAATTTTCACCTTAAAATGCCTTGAAAATTTTCCACAGTCCTTTTCAAAACCAATGCAAGGTGCTGCCATTTACCAAAGTATGCGTCTTTGTTTATACTTGCTTTTTTTCAGGTACTAGCATTCAAGATACTAAGAGGACTCTGGAAACTGTGCTGCATCTATCTTTAAAGTTGTTTTTTAAGATGTATTTTCCAGTTTCATTTATTGATATTTATGAGAAACTGTGATTGCTGTATTTTTCTTTAAATTCCGGTTGTGGGCTAAATATTATCTGGATCTACTTTTAACCATTATAATGTAATTTCTCTGGAGCTTAGCCTGATCTGTACCTTTTTTTTTTTTTTTTT